>NW_020938963.1:0-5402 GCF_003984885.1 Neopelma chrysocephalum
GCTTAAAATTCTACATGATGCTTCTTTTACACTTACACTTTTTTATACTCATACTTTTTTATATTTATGTGTAATTTTGTACTTTCATGGTGCTTTAAATGCTTAAAATTCTACATGATGCTTCTTTTTTATTGTCTTGTGGCTCCAGGGAAGGGTCTGGCCCAGGTGAGCAGTGAAAGCCCCTTTTCTCCTGCAGTGACTCCCCACCAGGGCAGGGTTTGGCAGCTTTAGAAACCCTCTCTGCTCCCACTCAGGTGTCTCATTGCACTGGAAATGAGTTTTATAATGTCTTGTTTCAGCCAAGAAATTCTGTGCGTGACTGAGGGGGAAAAGGAAAAGGGAAATATTGGATTAAAGGGTGAAACTCCAGCTCTCCAGGCCACCCAGAGCTGCCTGCAGGGAGGCTCCAGGCTCCCTCACCCAGCTGGCAGGGAGGAAACACTCATTTTGAACAGGGAATAACAGCCCTGGAGTGAATAATAGAGTCTCCCCTGCTCCCAGAGCAATGGATGTCACAGCCTCACACTGAATTAGGGCTTTTTTTCTCATTAATTCAGCCCAGGGCATCTCAGCAGCCCAGAAGTGTCTGAGCAGAGCTTTGGAGGAGGGAAGAATTGAGATGTTGGTGAAATGAGTGGGTGCTGACAGGACCTGGGCAAGGAGGGAAATGCAGTTTCTCACTAATAAAGGTTGCACTGCTGTGCCTGACACAGTGAGAGAGCAGCACAGGGCACTGTGGGATGAGTGACATTCCCTGCCCAGGGTGCCCAGTGACACCAGGATTCACCCCAGAGACTGAAACCCATTCTCTCCTCTGCTTGGCACTCCTGCACTGCTTCCATAGAAAAACCAGGATCTGGACATGGCAGGAATGTCTCTGAACCATCCAAACTGAGCAGCCCCAGCCGGGCCTGGAGAGGATTCAACCCCAAAACCTAAACAGGGCCTGGTGTGGGAGGGAGAGGAGACCAAACCAGGACAGGACCAAACCCTGCAGGACCCCCCAGTTCACCCTCTCCCAGGGAACACGGGGGGAAGGCAGGGAGAGCCTGGGAGGAGCAGAGTGGCAGCTCCTGGGTGTGAATTCTGGGATGTGGAAGGACCAAAACCCCCCCTAGACACAGGTACCCTTCACTGCCCAGGGGGGCACATCCCACCTGAGCTCCAAAGGGACGGCACATTCCAGGCTCTGGGACTGCTGTAAGGCACCAGAAGTGATGGATAAAACCCTCTCAAGCCCTCCCCAGCCCGGGTTCAAAGCATCACTCCCAAAACAGGGACCCACCTTTCCTTTTCCACCTGCTCTTCCTCCCGTCCTTGGCGCAGCCGTCGCTGCTGCTGCTGCTGTTCTCGGAGCTCTGCGAGTCAGACTGGCCATCACTGCTCTCCTCTGAGCCCTCTGACAGCTCCTTCAGCCCGTCTGGGACGTCCTTCTGCAGGGGGACACACGGACACACAGTCACCCCCCCCCGGGCCAGCCCCTCCCACGGGCAGCAGAACCCTCAGGACGGGGAGGGTTTTAATCACCAGGGACCCGCTGGGGATTTTCTGCTGCTCCACCACCGGCCTCAAACACTCTGCTGCCCTCTGGGCCTCCATTTAAACACTTAATGCAGGTGACACACCCTAAACACCACCCTCGTCATCCCTCACAGGAGGCTTTAACTGCTCTTCCCTGACTTCTCCATCACTAATCACCAACTCCAGGGACGGGACAAAGGGGAATGGAACGGCTTCCCACTGCCAGAGGGGTCAGATGGGATATTGTTCCCACCAGGGCAGAGCAGCCCCTGAGCTGCCAACACAGGTCCTGTGGAAAACACACCTGGCACTGGTTTCTGAGTGGTCCTTACACCCTGTGAGGAGCTGGGAAGGGGCTGGAGCAGCAGGAGCAGCTGAGGGAGCTGGGGGGGCTCAGCCTGGAGCAAAGGAGGCTCAGGGGGGACCTTCTGGCTCTGCAACCCCCTGACAGGAGGGGGGAGCCGGGGGGGGTCGGGCTCTGCTCCCAGGGAACAAGGGACAGGAGGAGAGGGAACGGCCTCCAGCTGTGCCAGGGGAGGCTCAGGTTGGACAGGAGGAGGAATTTCCTGCTGGAAAGGGTGGTCAGGCACTGGCAGGGGCTGCCCAGGGAGGTTTGGAGTGCCCAGCCCTGGAGGTGTCCCAGGAAGGCCTGGCTGTGGCACTCAGTGACAAGGTGGGCATCGGGCACAGGGGGGATCCATGGGCTGGGAGGGCTTTTCCAACCTCAGGGATTCTGGGATTCAGTGAAAGCCCAGGCTGTGGTGGGAGCACCTACACTCACCTGTGGGTTTGGGCTGTTCCCCTCTTTAATCCCTCCCACCCCATCCCAGCCCTCTAGTGCTGATCCCATCAGATCCAACTGCAACACCCATTTCCAGGGCAGGAGAACTGGCTGTTCCCTGCTGCTGGGGTGTCCAGCTGGAGTGGGTCATGTCCCCCCTCCTCCCCTACCTGAAAAGCTCTGGGCAGCTCCCAGAGGTGCTGAGCCAGGAGGGGATGGACTGTGGCCCATCCCAACCCTCATCCCTGCTCTGCCTCTGTGCCACCCCCTCAGCCAAGGCTGAACTGATGCCAATAATCATTCCCAACAATCCTCAGGAACCCAGTGACCCCCTCAGTGTTCCCAGGTAACAGCTGGACAGCTCCAGGTGTGTCCCACAGGGAATCCCCACTGCTGGGAAAAGCACCTCAAAACAGCTCTCCCTGGACCTGGAGACAACTGACTCCTTGTCCTGCCTCTGAAAGCAGAGCCAGGAGTGATTTCCACACCCAAGGCCAATGAAGGTGACAGGGCTGTCGGTGTTAATGACTCTCTGGTTCCATTTTCCATTCCTCTCTGTCCAGGAGGGAGGGAGAGAGAGGAAAAGTGTCCCTTGGGGACCCCCCACACTGAGCAGGTCTGGGCACAGCCTGCACAGACAATTCACACCAAACCAGGAGTGGTGTGGGGCCTCCTTCCAGTGTTTAAAACACAGATTATTTTTAAATACACCAATCAGACCCTCCCGTATTTTCCCCTCTGTCTTACTAACAGACTGGGGAGAAGGTGATTTTTCATTCCTAGAGAGAGCAGTGAAGATGAAGTTACCCTTTTAGGCTAAAGTTCCACTGACATTTTAATTACTCCTTCATTTCTGGGACAGTGATTGACATCAGGAAACCACCCTGTGGGTAACAGGAGCACACCCAGTGCCCAGGAGCAGCCAGAGGGAACATCCACACTCCAACTCCTGCCAGCGAGGAACAGCCCCCTCTTCAGGATTATCCTGGATAATCTGGACATCAGGAGGAATTTCCTGCTGGAAAGGGTGGTGAGGCCTTGGCAGGGGCTGCCCAGGGAGGTTTGGAGTGCCCAGCCCTGGAGGTGTCCCAGGAAGGCCTGGCCGTGGCACTCAGTGACAAGGTGGGGATGGGGCACAGGGGGGATCCATGGGCTGGGAGGGCTTTTCCAACCCCAGTGACTCCGAGATCCCAACCCAAGGTGTTTTTAGACAGACCAAAGTCCCCTGAGCCCTCCAGGGAGGTGCCAGGGGGACACTCACTCACCTTGAGGGTGTAGACTCCCATCCGTCCCGGCACCTTGTAGAAGATCCCCTCTTCCCCCCGGGAGTTGGTGTGTAACATGGCATTCAGGCAGGCCAGGGGGGATGTCCCACTGCAACAGAGCACCAGCTTAGAGCCCAGGGGGCTTTGGGAGCCCATCTCCTGCTGGGGGGACCCCTCCTCACCCCACCACGCAGAGGCAGAAAGATCCCAGACCCAGCTCGCATTCCCAAGGAATTCCCAAGCTGGAGCTGCCACAATGACACCAGGCCACGTGTGCTCCAGTCACAGGGAAAAAAGCAAACAAAAAAAAACCCCCAGGTTCAGGCTCTCCAAGACTTTTTTTGCCAATCCCAGGGTTTTCGAGCTCTGGATGCTCCACGTGGATCTTGGAGTGGGTTTGGGGTGAGCTCACAATGAGCTGCAGAGGGATTTTAAGTTGTGTTGTGGGGCTTTTTTGCCCATAACAGAACCCACATCTCACAAAAACGAGGGTTGTGGGGTAAAGAATGGAAACAAATCACACAATTTCCCCTGGAAAGAGGGGAGATCTCCGATCCCAGCAGATCTCCGATCCCAGCGGGAGGGTGGAGACAGAGGATCCGTCTTTTCACTTCTGGGGTGGTTTTTGTTTGGCTTTTTAAACCCTTCTTGCTGCAGACAGGGGCAAACCCAGGAGGCACAGGGGTGACCTGTGTTCCCACTGCAGGGACAGGGGGGTCACAGCCTCTCCCAGCCAGGAGTTCTATCCACAAATATCCACAAATCCATGTCCCTGCTCCCAAAGCACCCCGGGATCGAGCAGGGCCCTGCACACAAATGGAGAATCCTTCAGGAACCAGAGCCACCAAATTGACTAAAACCCCAAATTTGTGACTGCTGGAGTGAACTTCCTGAGCAGGAGGCACAGCTGTGCCTGGAGCAAACCCAAACATCCCAAAAATCCCCCCAGACGGGGTGAAAGAAGGAAAGGGAAATACAGGGGGGGATGAGCAGAGCCCTCCAAGGATTTGGGCAGGGCCTTGGTGCTCCCAAGAGCAGCAAAGGGAATGTGCAGCAAAGCCCAGGGATCAGGACAGGCCAGATCCATGGGCTGGGCCCAACAGGGAGACCCAGCAAAGCTGAGCTCTGCAGGAAAACCCTTTCACACTGCACTGATTGTTTTAGGGAAGCACAGAAATCCTCCCCTGGGAGGGTGGGGAGGGGCTGGGATTGAATTCCCAGAGAAGCTGTGGCTGCCCCTGGATCCCTGGAAGTGTCCAAGGCCAGGTTGGAGCACCCTGGGCTGGTGGAAGGTGTCCCTGCCCACGGCAGGGGGTGGGATGGGGTGAGCTTTAATGTCCCTCCCAACCCAAACTGTTCTGGGATTTGATGATTTTGTGCCTTTTTCCCCACAGCCTGCAGAGGAGCAGGGATCACTCCCAATCCCTCCCATTCCCAGGAAGCCTCAGGGTGGCAGGAGAGCTCTGCCACAGCCCTGACCTGCACCTCACCAAGCACATCCTCTTAAAAACTGCCCCAGAGCAGAATCCCAGTGCCAAGCCCAGCATTTCACAGCACTGTGGGCAGAGCTGGGCTTGGGAAGCTCCCCAAGGAATTGGGCCTTGGCAGGACCCATCTTTACAAAAGCTTTACTCATCTGGCACCTCCACTGCTCCTCCTGAACTAATTCCCTCTTTAACAGCTTCTCCTTACTTTGAATTCCCTGTTTTCTCATGTTTACCCCTCTCAGGGTATGTGCCCATCCCTGGCACAAACCCAACACTACTCCAGCCTGTCACACAAGTTATTATTGAATTTTTTAGAGTTAAAACTAATCAACAAATCCCACTTAACTT
>NW_020938964.1:0-5429 GCF_003984885.1 Neopelma chrysocephalum
GCTTAAAATTCTACATGATGCTTCTTTTACACTTACACTTTTTTATACTCATACTTTTTTATATTTATGTGTAATTTTGTACTTTCATGGTGCTTTAAATGCTTAAAATTCTACATGATGCTTCTTTTTTATTGTCTTGTGGCTCCAGGGAAGGGTCTGGCCCAGGTGAGCAGTGAAAGCCCCTTTTCTCCTGCAGTGACTCCCCACCAGGGCAGGGTTTGGCAGCTTTAGAAACCCTCTCTGCTCCCACTCAGGTGTCTCATTGCACTGGAAATGAGTTTTATAATGTCTTGTTTCAGCCAAGAAATTCTGTGCATGACTGAGGGGAAAAGGAAAAGGGAAATATTGGATTGAAGGGTGAAACTCCAGCTCTCCAGGCCACCCAGAGCTGCCTGCAGGGAGGCTCCAGGCTCCCTCACCCAGCTGGCAGGGAGGAAACACTCATTTTGAACAGGGAATAACAGCCCTGGAGTGAATAATAGAGTCTCCCCTGCTCCCAGAGCAATGGATGTCACAGCCTCACACTGAATTAGGGCTTTTTTTCTCATTAATTCAGCCCAGGGCATCTCAGCAGCCCAGGAGTGTCTGAGCAGAGCTTTGGAGGAGGGAAGAATTGAGATGTTGGTGAAATGAGTGGGTGCTGACAGGACCTGGGCAAGGAGGGAAATGCAGTTTCTCACTAATAAAGGTTGCACTGCTGTGCCTGACACAGTGAGAGAGCAGCACAGGGCACTGTGGGATGAGTGACATTCCCTGCCCAGGGTGCCCAGTGACACCAGGATTCACCCCAGAGACTGAAACCCATTCTCTCCTCTGCTTGGCACTCCTGCACTGCTTCCATAGAAAAACCAGGATCTGGACATGGCAGGAATGTCTCTGATCCATCCAAACTGAGCAGCCCCAGCCGGGCCTGGAGAGGATTCAACCCCAAAACCTAAACAGGGCCTGGTGTGGGAGGGAGAGGAGACCAAACCAGGACAGGACCAAACCCTGCAGGACCCCCCAGTTCACCCTCTCCCAGGGAACACAGAGGGAAGGCAGGGAGAGCCTGGGAGGAGCAGAGTGGCAGCTCCTGGGTGTGAATTCTGGGATGTGGAAGGACCAAAACCCCCCCTAGACACAGGTACCCTTCACTGCCCAGGGGGGCACATCCCACCTGAGCTCCAAAGGGACGGCACATTCCAGGCTCTGGGACTGCTGTAAGGCACCAGAAGTGATGGATAAAACCCTCTCAAGCCCTCCCCAGCCCGGGTTCAAACCATCACTCCCAAAACAGGGACCCACCTTTCCTTTTCCACCTGCTCTTCCTCCCGTCCTTGGCGCAGCCGTCGCTGCTGCTGCTGCTGTTCTCGGAGCTCTGCGAGTCAGACTGGCCATCACTGCTCTCCTCTGAGCCCTCTGACAGCTCCTTCAGCCCGTCTGGGACGTCCTTCTGCAGGGGGACACACGGACACACAGTCACCCCCCCGGGCCAGCCCCTCCCACGGGCAGCAGAACCCTCAGGACGGGGAGGGTTTTAATCACCAGGGACCCGCTGGGGATTTTCTGCTGCTCCACCACCGGCCTCAAACACTCTGCTGCCCTCTGGGCATCCATTTAAACACTTAATGCAGGTGACACACCCTAAACACCACCCTCGTCATCCCTCACAGGAGGCTTTAACTGCTCTTCCCTGACTTCTCCATCACTAATCACCAACTCCAGGGACGGGACAAAGGGGAATGGAACGGCTTCCCACTGCCAGAGGGGTCAGATGGGATATTGTTCCCACCAGAGCAGAGCAGCCCCTGAGCTGCCAACACAGGTCCTGTGGAAAACACACCTGGCACTGGTTTCTGAGTGGTCCTTACACCCTGTGAGGAGCTGGGAAGGGGCTGGAGCAGCAGGAGCAGCTGAGGGAGCTGGGGGGGCTCAGCCTGGAGCAAAGGAGGCTCAGGGGGGACCTTCTGGCTCTGCAACCCCCTGACAGGAGGGGGGAGCCGGGGGGGGTCGGGCTCTGCTCCCAGGGAACAAGGGACAGGAGGAGAGGGAACGGCCTCCAGCTGGGCCAGGGGAGGCTCAGGTTGGACAGGAGGAGGAATTTCCTGCTGGAAAGGGTGGTCAGGCACTGGCAGGGGCTGCCCAGGGAGGTTTGGAGTGCCCAGCCCTGGAGGTGTCCCAGGAAGGCCTGGCCGTGGCACTCAGTGCTCTGGGCTGGGACAAGGTGGGGATGGGGCACAGGGGGGATCCATGGCCTGGGAGGGCTTTTCCAACCTCAGGGATTCTGGGATTCAGTGAAAGCCAAGGCTGTGGTGGGAGCACCTGCACTCACCTGTGGGTTTGGGCTGTTCCCCTCTTCCATCCCTCCCACCCCATCCCAGCCTGCCCTCTAGTGCTGATCCCATCAGATCCAACTGCAACCCTCATTTCCAGGGCAGGAGAACTGGCAGCAGCAGAAGGCTGTTCCCTGCTGCTGGGGTGTCCAGCTGTGGTGGGTCATGTCCCCCCTCCTCCCCTACCTGAAAAGCTCTGGGCAGCTCCCAGAGGTGCTGAGCCAGGAGGGGATGGACTGTGGCCCATCCCAACCCTCATCCCTGCTCTGCCTCTGTGCCACCCCCTCAGCCAAGGCTGAACTGATGCCAATAATCATTCCCAACAATCCTCAGGAACCCAGTGACCCCCTCAGTGTTCCCAGGTAACAGCTGGACAGCTCCAGGTGTGTCCCACAGGGAATCCTTTCTGCTGGGAAAAGCACCTCAAAACAGCTCTCCCTGGACCTGGAGACAACTGACTCCTTGTCCTGCCTCTGAAAGCAGAGCCAGGAGTGATTTCCACACCCAGGGCCAATGAAGGTGACAGGGCTGTCGGTGTTAATGACTCTCTGGTTCCATTTTCCATTCCTCTCTGTCCAGGAGGGAGGGAGAGAGAGGAAAAGTGTCCCTTGGGGACCCCCCACACTGAGCAGGTCTGGGCACAGCCTGCACAGACAATTCACACCAAACCAGGAGTGGTGTGGGGCCTCCTTCCAGTGTTTAAAACACAGATTATTTTTAAATACACCAATCAGACCCTCCCGTATTTTCCCCTCTGTCTTACTAACAGACTGGGGAGAAGGTGATTTTTCATTTCTAGAGAGAGCAGTGAAGATGAAGTTACCCTTTTAGGCTAAAGTTCCACTGACATTTTAATTACTCCTTCATTTCTGGGACAGTGATTGACATCAGCAAACCACCCTGTGGGTAACGGGAGCAGCTCCAGCTGTGCCCTCACACCCAGTGCTCAGGAGGGAACATCCACACTCCAACTCCTGCCAGCGAGGAACAGCCCCCTCTTCAGGATTATCCTGGATAATCTGGACATCAGGAGGAATTTCCTGCTGGAAAGGGTGGTCAGGCACTGGCAGGGGCTGCCCAGGGAGGTTTGGAGTGCCCAGCCCTGGAGGTGTCCCAGGAAGGCCTGGCCGTGGCACTCAGTGACAAGGTGGGCATCAGGCACAGGGTGGATCCATGGGCTGGGAGGGCTTTTCCAACCCCAGTGACTCCGAGATCCCAACCCAAGGTGTTTTTAGACAGACCAAAGTCCCCTGAGCACTCCAGGGAGCTGCCAGGGGGACACTCACTCACCTTGAGGGTGTAGACTCCCATCCGTCCCGGCACCTTGTAGAAGATCCCCTCTTCCCCCCGGGAGTTGGTGTGTAACATGGCATTCAGGCAGGCCAGGGGGGACGTCCCACTGCAACAGAGCACCAGTTTAGAGCCCAGGGGGCTTTGGGAGCCCATCTCCTGCTGGGGGGACCCCTCCTCACCCCACCACGCAGAGGCGGAAAGATTCCGGCTCCAGCTCGCATTCCCAAGGAATTCCCAAGCTGGAGCTGCCACAGTGACACCAGGCCACGTGTGCTCCAGTCACAGGGAAAAAAGCAAACAAAAAAAAACCCCCAGGTTCAGGCTCTCCAAGACTTTTTTTGCCAATCCCAGGGTTTTCGGGCTCTGGATGCTCCACGTGGATCTTGGAGTCGGTTTGGGGTGAGCTCACAATGAGCTGCAGAGGGATTTTAAGTTGTGTTGTGGGGCTTTTTTGCCCATAACAGAACCCACATCTCACAAAAACGAGGGTTGTGGGGTAAAGAATGGAAACAAATCACAGGATTTCCCCTGAAAAGAGGGGAGATCTCTGATCCCAGAAGGTCTCTGATCCCAGCGGGAGGGTGGAGACAGAGGATCCGTCTTTTCACTGGTGGGGTGGGTTTTGTTTGGCTTTTTAAACTCGTCCTGCTGCAGGCAGGAGCACACCCAGGAGGCACAGGGGTGACCTGTGTTCCCACTGCAGGGACAGGGGGGGTCACAGCCTCTCCCAGCCAGGAGTTCTACCCACAAATCCATGTCCCTGCTCCCAAAGCACCCCGGGATCGAGCAGGGCCCTGCACACAGATGGAGAATCCTTCAGGAACCAGAGCCACCAAATTGACTAAAACCCCAAATTTGTGACTGCTGGAGGGAACTCCCTGAGCAGGAGGCACAGCTGTGCCTGGAGCAAACCCAAACATCCCAAAAATCCCCCCAGACGGGGTGAAAGAAGGAAAGGGAAATACAGGGGGGGATGAGCAGAGCCCTCCAAGGATTTGGGCAGGGCCTTGGTGCTCCCAAGAGCAGCAAAGGGAATGTGCAGCAAAGCCCAGGGATCAGGACAGGCCGGATCCATGGGCTGGGCCCAACAGGGACACCCAGCAAAGCTGAGCTCTGCAGCAAAACCCCTTTTACACTGCACTGATTGTTTTAGGGAAGCACAGAAATCCTCCCCTGGGAGGGTGGGGAGGGGCTGGGATTGAATTCCCAGAGAAGCTGTGGCTGCCCCTGGATCCCTGGAAGTGTCCAAGGCCAGGTTGGAGCACCCTGGGCTGGTGGAAGGTGTCCCTGCCCACGGCAGGGGGTGGGATGGGGTGAGCTTTAATGTCCCTCCCAACCCAAACTGTTCTGGGATTTGATGATTTTGTGCCTTTTTCCCCACAGCCTGCAGAGGAGCAGGGATCACTCTGCATCCCTCCCATTCCCAGGAAGCCTCAGGGTGGCAGGAGAGCTCTGCCACAGCCCTGACCTGCACCTCACCAAGCACATCCTCTTAAAAACTGCCCCAGAGCAGAATCCCAGTGCCAAGCCCAGCATTTCACAGCACTGTGGGCAGAGCTGGGCTTGGGAAGCTCCCCAAGGAATTGGGCCTTGGCAGGACCCATCTTTACAAAAGCTTTACTCATCTGGCACCTCCACTGCTCCTCCTGAACTAATTCCCTCTTTAACAGCTTCTCCTTACTTTGAATTCCCTGTTTTCTCATGTTTACCCCTCTCAGGGTATGTGCCCATCCCTGGCACAAACCCAACACTACTCCAGCCTGTCACACAAGTTATTATTGAATTTTTTAGAGTTAAAACTAATCAACAAATCCCACTTAACTT
>NW_020938965.1:0-23262 GCF_003984885.1 Neopelma chrysocephalum
GGGCACACAAACCCAGCCTGGGGCACACAAACCCAGCCTGGGGCACAGGAGGGTCCACATAAAGGGCAGGGGTTTCCCCCTTCCCACACGAAAAGCTGGGTGAGACCCAGAACCCACCACAGCCAACAAATGCTGGTTGTGCCACTTCTCTCACACACCAGGGGCACAATGAGCAGGTTCCCTCACAGCCCCCTCTGGTGCAGGGGGTGCAAAAGGGTGATCTTTAGGGTCCCTTCCAAGCCCTTCTGGGATTTCATATCCAGGAAACACAACTGGTCTTTGTGCTCCACCATCCTCCCTTGGAAAAGCCTTGCCCAGAAATTTGCCCTGTGAGGGTGGGGAGGCCCTGGCACAGGTTGCCCAGAGAAGCTGTGGCTGCCCCTGGATCCCTGGAAGTGTCCAAGGCCAGGTTGGACGGGGCTTGGAGCACCCTGGGCTGGTGGAAGGTGTCCCTGCCCATGGCAGGGGGTGGCACTGGATGATCCTTAAGGTCTCTTCCAACCCAACCCAGTGTGTGGCTCCATGAAACACAGAGAACAGGATCTGAGGTCCTTCCCCTCTCATGGAGCACAGCACAAGGAGCACAGCTGCCCAAACCTCTGGCTGGGATCCTGCTGGGAGTGGCACTGGGGATTCCCCTCCTGGCACAGCCTCTCTCCTCTTCCTGCCGGGCTCTCCCAGCCCTGCCCCACCCTGCTCTGCAGCAGGGAAACAACACTCCAGCATTTTTCCAGCTGCCTTAGGACAGGGGGGGGATCCACTGCACCCCAAGCCAAGAGCCAGCCCCTCAGGCAGCTTTGGAAATCAGGGGTGCTGCTGATAACAACCAAATGAACCCCACCCCAGCCCAGCACTGACACCAGCTCCACAAACACCCCTCACCCAGCTCCACGCAGAGCAAACACACCTGCACTCCCACAGCTGCAAACTGGGGAATTCTGGTGCCTTTTAACAGGTTAAAATTCCCAGCGGGAACACTTGGAAACCAGCGTTCGAAACGGCAGGGCAATAATTGGATTACTGTGGCTGGAAGAAGGATTTTGTAGTCTGCTGGTTTGCCCCAGCCATTAAAGGGGATTATTACACTTCCAACCCCATGCATTCCAAATTCTGCTTCCACATTTTGAGCCTCCATGTGTCTGTCACAGACGTCCAAGGTGAGCTTAAAGCAACTTTGAGCCCACTAGAAATCCCAGGACCTACAAGTGCCAGCACAGGAATCCCAAAGAAACAACTCAAAAAAAAAATGCAGGAAAAACACATCCAAGGGCAGTGGCTGCTCCGAGATGTGCAGGAGTGAGGAGTGAAGGAACTGCAGCTCTCTGTTAGCACGTGATGGGGTTCCTGCCAGCTTGGGCTCAGTCCTGTGCAGCCACGAGTCCCTTTCCCTGGAATTGCTGCCAAGGTGTCTCCCTGGCCAGCAGACACGTCGCTGGGCCGCGTGGTTTGGTCCCCGGGGCAGTGGCCACCAACTGCCCCTTCCCTGTCCTGCAGAAACCTCTGCAAAAGCACTTAACAGACAGCACAGACAGACCCACATCCCCCCTGCACACAGGTCCTGTGCCTGGACACAGACCCAGGACAGGGAAGGAGCTGTGATAACACTCAGGGGGTTAAAACAAACAAAAAAAGCACCATCAAAAAACCCAACACGGCAACAAACAATCCCTTCTGGAAAAAAGAAATCCAGGAAGCCTTTCCAAGGCTTCAGCCACCAGCTCATGCCACGAGCTGGGATTAATCATTTAATCTTCTGCAGCACCACCTCGTCCAACACCTCGCTGGGGAGTGACAGGCCCATCCCCAGGCTCTCCAGGAAGAACCTGCTGTGCTCCACCTCAGCCTCCAGACTGTTCCCATGGAGCAATCAGGAAGGACATTGACCCTGAGGAGGCCCCGGAGGTGCTGCCAGGGCTGGAGCCCCTCTGCTCTGGAGCCAGGCTGGGAGAGCTGGGGGTGCTCAGCTGGGGAAGGGAAGGATCCAGGGAGACCTTGGAGCCCCTTCCAGAGCCTAAAGGGGCTCCAGGAGAGCTGGAGAGGGACTGGGGACAAGGCATGGAGGGACAGGACACAGGGAATGGATCCCACTGCCTCCCAGGGCAGGGAGAGATGGGAAATTGGGAAGGGATTCCTGGCTGGGAGGGTGGGGAGGCCCTGGCACAGGTTGCCCAGAGAAGCTGTGGCTGCCCCTGGATCCCTGGAAGTGTCCAAGGCCAGGTTGGACAGGGCTTGGAGCAACCTGGGATAGTGGAAGGTGTCCCTGCCCATGGCAGGGGGTGGGACTGGATGAGCTTTAAGGTCCCTTCCCACCCAATCCATTCTGGGATCCTAAAGCCCAGGGCTGCAGCAGCTCCCCCTCACATCAAACATTCCATGTGCTGTTCCTGGCTGACCCTGCCCAGGAGCATTCCCAGAGCCCATCCCCTGCCTGCACTCCCAGCCCTGGCTCTGGCACTGGCAGCCCTGCAGCAGGAAACCCTTTTGTCGGGTCACACACGGGGACTTCCCGTGCAAAACAAACAACAAACGTCTTCCGTGTTGGGCCCCGGCAGCGCCCACTTCCCTCCCTGCACGGCACAGCAGGGACAGGGAATACAGCAACGGTTTGGGCGGGAAGGGACTTAAAGCTCCTCCTGCTCCACCCCCTGCCACGGGCAGGGACACCTTCCACCAGCCCAGGGTGCTCCAAGCCCTGTCCAACCTGGCCTGGGACACTCCCAGGGATCCAGGGGCAGCCACAGCTTCTCTGGGAATTCAATCCCAGCCCCTCCCCACCCTCCCAGCCAACAATTCCTTCCCAATATCCCATCTCTCCCTGCCCTCTGGCAGTGGGAAGCCATTCCCTGTGTCCTGTCCCTCCATCCCTTGTCCCCAGTCCCTCTCCAGCTCTCCTGGAGCCCCTTTAGGCTCTGGAAGGGGCTCCAGGGTCTCCCTGGATCCTTCTCTTCCCCAGCTGAGCACCCCCAGCTCTCCCAGCCTGGCTCCAGAGCAGAGGGGCTCCAGCCCTGGCAGCATCTGCGGGGCCTCCTCTGGACTCTCTCCAGCAGCTCCACGTCCTTGTGCTGCTGTTGCCCAGGGCTGGAGGCAGCTGTGCAGGGGGGTCTCAGCTGAGGGGGCAGAGGGGCAGATCCCCCCTGCCCTGCTGTCCATGCTGTGGGAATGCAGCAGGATAACACATCCCAAACCAGACTCAATCCAGTCCTGAGGAATCCTGGCTCTCCCTGGGTTAACAGGCAGCACTCACAGAGCTCTGCTGAACTCTGGGCTGCCACAGCCACTGCCTGAGCTCAGCCCCAGCTGGGCACAGCACAGGCATCCCCCTGGCACAGGTCTGGCTGCAGGAACACCAGCTGAGCCTGGACACCAGTGTCAGGTCCAGCTCAAGAGCTGGCACAGGCTGGGCTGCCAGGGGCACCTGAAACCTGTGCCCTGCTCACCTCAGCTCCTGTGCTCTGTGCACCACCAGCTCCTCACCTCGTTCAAGGTGGGCTTTTGGAGCTGCAGGGACACCCAGCCCCTGTCCCAGCAGAGCCAGCAGTCCCCAGCCATCTGCAGCTGCACTTTGAGCCAGCCAGGAAATGAGAAAAGCCTTGTTTATCAACAGTGACTTCCTGCCCACACGGGGACCCTTCCCTGCCCTCAGCCCGCTCTGCTGCCCCACAGAACAGCCCCACACACCCCAGAACGAGATCCCACTGAACCCCCTCACCCACACCCCTCCCCAGGCCTTCCCAGCAGGCAGCAAGGCCACACTTCTGTGCTTTGTCCTGTTTCCAGCTGATACTGAGCAGCTCCAAGGGACCAAGCAAATTGAGGCAGAGGTTACCTTGGGGTTCTCCCCTCCTCACATTCCCACCATCTCCCCAGCACTGCAGGACACTCACCCCGAGCTCCTGGCTGGGAAGACTGAACTGGCACGAGAACAGACCAGCACCAACAGTTAATTACAAAAAATAATGTTTTTTTGCTGGTTTAGCTGCATTAACCACCTGCAAGCACCAGTGGGGAGGTGACAGCACAGGAGGAGGTGGAGGGGGGGACAGAACTGCACCAGAACATCCAGCTGGGATGGCCTGAGGCTTTTCCAACCTGGAGGATCCTGTGACAAGCAGGGCTCCAGGAAAACACAGAGCCCCAGGAAAATACAGAGCCCCAGGCCCTTCCCCTGCAGCCCTGGGACTTTTGGGGTCACCCCACCCCAAAAGAGCTCAGCCCCCACACAGGGGGGACACCTGGGCACAAACTGGGAGGTTTCCCAGGCCTGAAGACAGTTCCATGTCACCTTTCCAAAGCAGGAGCACGGGATACCTGGAAGCTGCCACATTTCTCAGCGTGGTTTTATAATTTTCCCTCTATTTTATAAATTTCCCAGGCAGCAGCAGAGAGCCCAGCCCAGGCAAGAACCAAAAGCCACGATTCCAACCCAAAAAAAAACGCAGGGGAACTCATGGAATATTGGAGCTGGAGCTTGACCAGAGCAGTTTAACATTCCTGCTGAGCACACCAACAGGAACATCTGCCAGGGCTGAGGGTTTGGCAGGGATTTACTCATCTTTTTCCTGCTTTTGTCTGCCCCTGCCCTGACTGGGCAACGTGGAACCTGCAGGTCTGAGGCCTCAGTGCAGCCTAAAGACCTGTTTGAGCCCTTAAGTGGATTCTGGGAGAGATCAGAGGATGGACAGCAGAGCACAGGGGCTGGGAAAAGATCTGGTCCCACCTACACCCTCCGCTGGACATTCTTCCACTGCTCTTCCAAAACAAACAGGTACAAATTATACCCAAAAGCACACAGAGAGAAACACCAATGTGTTTGCCTGTGGGACAGCATCTTATTTCTCAAAATCTCCAACTGCATCCCACCTCCTGAAAGCAAGAGCAGCTATTCTGACGCCTCCCGAGCTGCAAACACAAGGTCCAAACGCGTTTATTTATTAAAATATCCCTTGCGAGTCTCAGCCGCAGGTTTCTATTTACATTTGCTTCCCAGCCAGACTTTTCAAGTCCTGTTCGAACAGATCCCTCTTCCAGGGAGGTTCGCAGAGCTCCGGCTCCTCCCCCTCTCCAGGAGGGGGCTTTACCCCCGCGGGGATCTCGGGGTGCGAGCGGGGCTTTCGCAGCTCAGCGTTTCAGCCCAGCTCCCGCAGTGGTTCCCTCTCTCATCCCTGTCCCGCTCCTCAACTTCCCTTTTCTCTTCTCCGCCCCGTAACGCGCCTGTCCCACACAGGGACTACCCCGAGTCCAGCCCGGAGACAGGACGGCAAAAAAAAAACACCGTCAGGCCGGGAAACTGGGCGATAAAAACTCTCCTTTCGGGGTCTGCGACTCCGCCTGACCTGGGGCGACTCCGCAGCTCCTGCAGCACGAGAGCCACCGACACGCTGCAAACACTGAAAAAAACCCACCCCTGTGCGTGTCACTTGTTCGCGGACGCGACTTAAACCCTCGCTCGCCACCGCAAATCCAGGCGGCAGTCCCTCCCCCACGGCGCTTCCCAGGGAAATTCCTGCCGGGAAGCATTAAGCAACTGGAGAACAGGTCAAAATAAAAAAAAAAAAACCTGCCTATGCAAGAGCGGGCAGCCGCGGCAGGGCCAGCCCGGCCCCAGGGGCAGGCCCCCGTCGCCCCGGAGGCCGCAGGCCGCGCCGCCACCCGCCCCTTCCCCCCCGAGCACCCGCCGGGAGCGCCCCGACCCGCCCCGCGGCCTCCGACCCGCCCCGCGGCCCCCCCCCCGCCCCGCGCACCGTCCGGGCGGCCTCTGCCCAGGTCCTGCCCTTCTTCCTGCGGCCCTTCTCCCTCATGTCGGACGCGGCGGGGCTCGGGGCGCTGCGGGGGTGTCGTTGCCGCCGGCGGGAGCGCGGCGGGGGCCGGGGCGGCCCCTTAAACGCGGGGAGCGCCGAGCGCGGCCCCTGCGCCCGCCAGCGCCGCCATGTTGGCTCGGGCTGCGCACGGGCCGCGGTCATGTGACCCCGCCCGCCGGCCCCGCCCACAGAGCGCGGGGGGCGGGGCCTCGGGGGAAGCCACGCCCACTCTCGTCACGCGGGTACCTCCCCCCCTCCCCCGCCACTTTGGCGCCTCGCCGAGGGGGGAACAAAGATGGCGGCGGCGCCTGAGGGGGAGCAAAGATGGCGGAGGGGGCTCCCCCCCCCAGGGCGGCTCGCTCTCCGCGCCGTGGCGGCTCTGCGTCCTGCCCGACCGCGGCGGTCCGGGTGTCGCCGCCGCCACCGCCACCGCCTGCCCTCGCCCGCTGCCGCCAAGTGCCGCCAGCAGCCTCCGCTCCCTCCCTCCTCCGCGGCCGCCGCCGGTTCCCTCAGCCCCCGCCGCGCGCGCGCGCGGCGCCTGAGGGGCAAAGATGGCGCCGGCTCCCTCAGAGCTGCCGGCGCCCGCTCACAGCCACAGCCATAACTGCCCCCTCAGAGCCACAACTACCCCCTCAGAGCCATAATTGCCCCTCAGAGCCACAACTACCCCCTCAGAGCCATAATTGCCCCTCAGAGCCGTAACTGCCCCCTCAGAGCCGTAACTGCCCCCTCCCAGCCACAGCCGCCCCTCGCCGCCCGGTGCCCTCCACCTCCCCGGTGACACCAATGCCAACATCTCAAGGCTCAGAAATTGTAAATGATTCGCCCAGAGAGTCACGGGGAATGAGAGGGGGGTGAGTTGTGAAACAGGGTTTTGCCCTGTCAGTGAAAGAGGTGCCGTGGCCTCAAAGGAGGGACCTTGCACACAAAGGGCCACCTGGGCTGTTATTGCACAGTTCGGATCTTCCCTCACGCGTTGGCTCCTGCTGTGTCACCGGCTGTGTCTCTTGTCACAGGATGTAAATGTGGGTTTAAGTGTTGTTCAGAAGCTGGGGCCTGGGGCAGCAGGTCACATCTTGCTTGCCAAGGAATCCTGTGATGGACTTTGCCTAAAACTGAATAGGGGGCACAAACCCAAACGACCCCCAGAGCCCCCCGAGTGAATCCGTGCCGGCACAGAAACAAGTATTGCATAAGATTGCACCGGCTAAATAAATATGCATCAGGTAGGCGGCAGCTATATATTGCATAGGTGGGCTGATGAAAATACTACTGTATAAATGTGATTTTTTTTTTACTCCTTGGGGCGCTTCATTTGTGGAAACCTCCACCTTACGCCCTGTATGGAACAAGCAATGCCTCCTTTCCAAACCAGGCTCTGTGTCTGGTTTAGAAAGCTCCTAAAATCCTAAAACCTCCACTGTCCCCCCGTGCCCTGTGCCGGCTGATTCCCCCCCTTACATCAATCAACCCCTGCACAGCCCCTGCCTCAGTTTCCCCCAGGTCACCAAGCCCCTGCCAGAGGGCAGGTTTAGGTGGGATACTGGGAAGGAATTCTTGGCTGTGGCTGCCCCTGGATCCCTGGAAGTGTCCAAGGCCAGGTTGGACGGGGCTTGGAGCAACCTGGGCTGGTGCAAGGTGTCCCTGCCCATGGCAGGGGGTGGGACAGGATGAGCTTTAAGGTCCCTTCCCACCCAAAATAATCTGTCATTCTCACTCTGTGATTACCCATCCTGCTTTAGCATTAACTCCTCTTTAACAAATATGAATTATTTAAGCTTAAAGCAAACTGTAGCAACCTTGCTCCTGGTTTTTGCATACTGGGACAGTACTGGTGCAGCTCTAATAAGGTCAGCCCTTCCCTCCACCATCAGGGATGAACTGATCCCCTCACAACGAGCTGTGCTTCACTTCCTCCCATAGAGCTCCGAGAGATAAAATTAGATCAGAGAGCACGACCCGGAGAGCAGCTGGTGCCTGAGCCACTCACTCCGAAATATCCCTAACGAGCTGCAATTTCTGCTGCAGCCATTACACTGAGAGCTACAAAAATGATGAGTTTAGAGAGGATTGAGGGAATGTTGTGAAAATCATAGAATGACAGACTGGTTTGGGTGGGAAGGGACCTGAAAGCTCATCCAGTGCCACCCCCTGCCATGGGCAGGGACACCTTCCACCAGCCCAGGTTGCTCCAAGCCCCGTCCAACCTGGCCTTGGACACTTCCAGGGATCCAGGGGCAGCCACAGCTTCTCTGGGCAACCCGTGCCAGGGCCTCTCCACCCTCCCAGGGAAGGATTCCTTCTTAAAGAATTTCTTCCTGAGAAGGAAGTCCCTCGTGGGAGATTTTACCCGATCTCCACAACTTCAGCATCATCGTCTCACTGTCATTTATTACCCACATGTTCCTCCAGACCATCACAACCCTCTGCTGAGGGCACGTCCAGAGCCAGGTGTGGAGCAGAATGACTTCAGAGACTGCCAGGATCCGAGGTGACAGCGGAATGCTGCTCCAACACTCAGGGGTGAGTCATTCCCAGGAGCCCCGGGCTGGTGATCTCACCTGTCACACCAGGTGAATCACTCTGGGACAGGGTCTGGCCTTTCTCTCCTGCCCAGGAGATCTCAGACATGATAACACTGAGATCACTCTGCTCTGTTCCCAAAAAAGGATGCAGCCTCCGTTTCCCTTTCCCTGGGGAGTGATGCCCTGAGCCCCGGGTGGGACATTCCAGCAGAGGGGTCATTCCCTACAGCTGGATTCTGGGACCTGTCTGCAGGAGCTGCAGTTTTCCTGCCCACCCTCGGGGAGGAAGGGCAGCCTCCAGTGCTGGATTCCACGGGGGAGGGGGAAATCAATGGGCTGCTCTTCCCAGGAACAGTGTGACCAATCCCTCGGGTCTGGGATGGGCTGGAATCGTCTGGGATGGGCTGGAATCGCCGCTGCAGCGGGAACTTGGGGGCTGCCCAGCTCTGCTCATCACTCCTGGCTGAGCTCCATCTCCTGACAGCTCCCAGCAGGGTGCCACAGGCTCTTCCAAGCAGAAATCATTCCAGTGGACACCTAACATGTTCATCAGATAATAAACAATTTAGATATCAGGAGGGAATTCTTCCCTGGGAGGGTGGGGAGGTTGAATTCCCAGAGAAGCTGTGGCTGCCCCTGGATCCCTGGAAGTGTCCCAGGCCAGGTTGGACGGGGCTTGGAGCAACCTGGGCTGGGGGAAGGTGTCCCTGCCCATGGCAGGGGGTGGAATGGGATGGATTTTAAGGTCCCTGCCACCCAAACCATTCCATGGTTCTGTGAGTCTGTGATTTCCTGAGAAACATCCATCCTGGAGGCCTCCATTCAGTTTATTCCACCCAACATTTTAAAGCATTGCCGGGCCTGGAGCACTCCGAGATCTTCCCATCTGGGAGCTGTACCTGGGAGGAACAGTCCCCTCTTTTTCCCACACTCCCAAGGCTGATATTCCTGCAGGGGTGACTGACTCTCCACTGCCTCATCCTCCCCAAACCAGCCCGGCTGGTCTGGCACCGCTGCCGGGCTGGAGGGTGATCAGATCTCTGGGATGACTCCTCTGCTGCTGCTGCCACTTGGGAAAATATCACTGATAAAACTCATCCCGAGTTTTCATCGTGTTCATCCGAGGCTTAGTCTGAATCTCACCTTGGCAGAGTATTGACTGTCCTTTGCATGGAATCGTCAAATCATGGAATGGTTTGGGTGGGAAGGGACCTCAAAGCCCATCCAGTGCCACCCCCTGCCATGGGCAGGGACACCTTCCACCAGCCCAGGTTGCTCCAAGCCCCATCCAACCTGGCCTTGGACACTTCCAGGGATCCAGGGGCAGCCACATCAGTGACGTGACTCCTCCTCATTAAAGACTGAAGTACAGCCTGAAGGAAAAATCAGCAGAGAAAAATGTGGGGAAAGGAGTAGAAGAAGCACCGGGGAGGAAAAGCTACAGCAGTAGAGGGGGAAGCCCACAGGGTGTCATCAGAGTGTCAGGGAACAGCAAAAAAAAACCCAAAATAAGCCCCCAAACCCTCTGTGCACCAAAGGCTTCCCACAGAGCTGCTGCCTCAGGAGCTGCACAGAGAATTCCCGGTGGCTGTGCTTCCCTTGGTGCTGAAATACTGAAACTCTACCCAGGAGTAAAAATGTTGGGCTCTTCTATAGCTTTTTATAACAAATAAATCCCCAAACACTTCACAAAGATGATAATAAGCTTTACTGCTGCTCTAGCAATGGAACCAATAGAGTCAGGGAATATCCTGAGCTGGAAGGGACCCCCAGGGATCATCCATCCAACCCCTGGCCCTGCACAGACACCCCAACAATCCCCCCTGTCCCTCAGCATTGTCCAAACCCTCCCTGAGCTCTGGCAGCTTTGGGGCCGTGCCCATTCCCTGGGGAGCCTGGGCAGTGCCCAACCACCCTCTGGGAGAGGAACCTTGTCCTGAGATCCCACCCAAACCAAGCCTCATCCCTCCTGGCCTTGGACACTTCCAGGGATGGGGCAGCCACAGCTTCTCTGGGCAACCTGGGCCAGTGCCTCAAGCATAAATTTTAGGTTTATGACAGAAAAAAATCCTATGAATTGTAGTAAGAAAGAAACCAAAGTTGTTACAGTGAATTTACCCTAAATTTTCTAGGTTTCAATAGAACTGTCAGTAGATGAGACATAACCCTTCAAACCATATTTCTGTAACCTCAATATTTTCACAGAAACAGTGGGGTTCAGTGCAATCCCACGGGCCTGCAGGGGCCGGTTCTCCCAGGGAAACAGAGCCCTTGGATCTGGGATGAGCCCCCCCCCTGGCTGCTGCATCCAGGGAATGTCCCCATCAGCAGAACCACAGCAGTGGTGACACGTGTGAGAAGCCCAAGGAGGAGCAAACACATCCACAGGCCCAGACCCCCCCGGGGATTCGCTGCCTTGCAAATTTTATGAACCTGGGCCATCAATATTCATGGCTGGAGGAGCAGAGGCCATCCAGGCACTCCTGCCCTGGGCCCTGAGGGATGGGGGGACACAAAGGCAGAGGATCCCCTGGGCCACCAACCCAGTGGGCAGCTGAGCTCTGCTCTGTAACTGTCCCCCTGAGTCCCCCTTTCCCCATTTTAAGGATATTCCTTATGTTTGTCCTGTTCCTCCTGTTCAGACACTCGGCCTCTTCTCTACAAGATCCCCAAACACCTCATGGCAGCTCCGGGGTTGCTTCACCAAACTCCCTTCATGTGAGTTAAATCCGACCTGGCTGATTTGGGAACATCCAGCGTCCGTGAGAGACCTTTAATATTCCATTTTCTTGTTTTAGCCTCAGCCCCCTGTCACTGGCGTTTGTTGTTACTCACCTGATCACAAGTGACCTTTCCGAGGAGGACTGAGGCAAAACAAACCTCTGCATGCTTGGAATCACGGAGACACGGAGTCGGTTGGGCCGGAAAACCCTCGGAGAGCACCGAGTCCAACTGTTCCCCAGCACTGCCAAGGCCACCACTCACCCCTGTCCCCAAGGGCCACCTCCACACGGCTTTGAAATCCCTCTGCCATGGACAACAGAGGAGCTGGGAGGGAGTTCAGCTGCCAGAGGGCAGGGATAGATGGGAGATTGGGAAGGAATCCTTCCCTGGGAGGGTGGGGAGGCCCTGGCACGGGTTTCCCAGAGAAGCTGTGGCTGCCCCTGGATCCCTGGGAATGTCCAAGGTGGGTTGGACGGGGCTTGGAGCAACCTGGGCTGGTGGGAGGTGTCCCTGCCCATGGCAGGGGTGGGACTGGATGGGCTTTAAGGTCCCTCCCTCCCCAACCAATTCCGTGCCTTTGCAGTGGTTTTTTTGTTAGAGCTGCTTTAATCCCCGAGCCGTGGGAATTTCCCCATTTCCAATGGCACGGGAAAAACGCAGCAGCCCTTGGGATATGACCAGGCTCTTCCCCACTCCTGAGACAGCGAGGCTGCCCAAACTCCTGCTCCACCAGCAGCCTGGATTCACTGCGGTGTCCACGGCTCCTTCCTTCCTCTCTTCGTGGGCTGTCACTGCCCCGGTTCAATCTCAGTTTTTACCCCCAGGCTCTTCCCTCCTTCCTCACACTGTGATCTGGGCAGGGCTCCTGGCGAGCCGCCCTGTGCCAACACCCCCTGTGCCAACACCCCCCTGTGCCACCCCCAGGCTGTGTCCCTGTGACAAACCAGGCTGTGCCGGGGCCGTTCCCGGCGCCCTCATCACCGAGCTGGAATTAGTTCGGTTTAGGACAAACCCTCCATCTCACGGGACAGCAGCGGGTGGAGGGATCCCGGCACACAGGTGTCCGTGCCCTCATCCCAACTCCTCACCCCGAGGATGATCCCGAACCCACCCCGAGCAGGGCAGAGGGTGCGGGGCTGTGCCGAGGCGGTGCCGGTGCTGGGAGGAAGGAGGCGGCGCACGCCCTGGCCATGATGCTCATTCCTTTATTGTGTCGGTGCCGTTTTTGGGAGGGCGCGGGGCGCTCCCGGGGCGCTCCCAGCGCGGGGTCGAAGCTACGTTACAGCACAGGGAGGAGGGTCCGTCCCAGCCGGAGCGGGGGCACGGACACCTCTCTCCATACAGTATGTATAATATATATATATTTATAATATGTCCTGTATATTCCTATGTATAGTGACAAGGATGGGCCACCAGACAGTGAACTTTTGATTTCGAAATAAATCACCAGAGCAACAGGCACGAAAATTTGGTCCTAATCGAGGCCCTCACCTTGTCCATGAACCCGGAACGGACCCGCACCCACCCCCGCGCGGAAAAACCTCCAAACCTGGAACCCAAAGGAACAGTTCAACAACAACAGAAGGAAGCCCCAGCCCAGCCCCGTCCCCCCGGGGGTTTCGCCCCGTGCAGCCCCTCACACTGACGGTCCCAGACCCCGGGAACACCCCACACACACCCGGCACACACTCGGCGGGACACACACGGACACCGACGGACGCTACGAACACACCCCGGGGCGCGGGGAACCCGCTCGGCCCCAGGACTGCTCCCAGCCCGGCCCTCCGCGGGCTCTGCTGGCCGGGGGGGGTCTCGGCAGGGCCGGAGCGAGGGCTCGGGAGGCTCCCGGACCCCGCGGGACGAGCGGCACTGGGATGCTGGAAGTGGCTCATCCCGTCCCCTGCTCTGGGAGCTCCCGCACCCGTCCCGTGCTCTGCTGGAGGGGCTTCCACGTGGATCCCACCGTGACCAGAGTCCTGCTGGAGCTGGAGCGGGGCCTGTCCCTCGCCGTGACGCCCAGAGGACACACACACACCCCCACCCCAGGGGCAAGGGCACCATCAGCGCTGTGTCCCACACCTGAGCCACAGAGAACAGAGGCAAGAGACGGTCACTGGCTCAACCCCTCGGGGCTCCACGAGCTGCTGATCCGCCCAAGGTGAACTGGGACCAGTGGAAAACAAGGAAGGGAGGAAAAATCCATTCCCACAGCCCCCCCCCCAGCTTCTCCCCGTTCTGAGGTTGTGCTTCCCGACCCCGACTCCCAGACGCTTTCCTGGAAACTAAACAAAGAGCTCCATCTCTCCCATCCACCGTGTTCTACAGGATCATGGAATCCCAGACTGGTTTGGGTGGGAAGGGACCTTAAAGCTCACCGAGTGCCACCCCCTGCCATGGGCAGGGACACCTCCCACTAGCCCAGGTTGCTCCCAGCCCCGTCCAACCTGGCCTTGGACACTTCCAGGGCTGGGGATGGTTTCACGGGGCCAGCTTGCTGCAGGGGATGCCCACGGACACCCCTGGCTGCTGGGGGTCCCTGTGCACACAGACCCACCCCACGCCGTGGAGGGGACCCTCTCTCACTCCTCAAACACCTTCCCCCGCACCCTCCTCCCCAGGCTGAGCTCAGGAGGGAGGGAGCTCAGTCCCGGGAGCACCTGCAGCTCCCAGCTGGATTCCAAGCCAGGTGCTGGGAGGGCGGAGAAGGGGACGAAGGTTTTGGAGGGGCAGAAGGTGTTATGGGGGACAGGTGGAGAGGGGAAGGTGGAGCCAGAGGGCAACGATCGGGAGCTTGAGGCAGGACAACGTTAGAGGGGGCGGGGAGAGGACATCCCGTGGCAGAGCAGGGATGAGTGCAGGAGGATTCCCCCGGCCCAGCTGCACCCACGGGACACGGCCAGGGGGACCTGCCCAGCTCTGAGCTCAGCACAGCTGGTGCTCCTGCCCCTGCTGTTCCTGCTCCTTCTGTTCCTGCCCCTGCTGCTCCTGCCCCTGCTGTTCCTGCTCCGTGCCTGTGCCTCTCTCCCTCACCCCATCCTGTGTGCAGGACCATCGGGGTGAGCAGTGACCAGTCCAACAGCGGGAGAACAGAACAGGCTGCCCAGGGAGCTTCTGGAGTCTCCTTCCCTGGGGACACTCCAAAGCTGGACACAATCCTGGGTAATGTGCTCCAGGGGACTGGATGAGCTCCAGGGGTCCCTTCCAATCTCAACCGTCCTGTGAGGGAATTCTCTTTGTTTCCAGGAGACATTCCCTCCCTGCGATCTTCTCCAACCTGCCCTCCCGGGGAGTCCCTGTGCCCAGGGACTTCCTTTGCCAATCCACACCCTCCCAGGTGAGCCGGGGTCGCTCCCTTATCCATGAGAATCCATGTCACACAAACAGATCTCCTCACCTCCCCCATGCCAGGGAAAGCACAGCTGCTGGCCTGGCACTGCCAGGAAGGGTCTTCACCAAGGTCCCGCCTTCCCTCCCTCGGGAAGCCGCATCCCGCAGGAACACCGAGGGGATGGGATTCACATCCCCAGCAGACCCCCCTTCCCCATCACCCCTTTCACACCCATCCCTCCCACACCTGCTTGGAAATCTCCCCCAGCTCAGGAGTGACCTCCCTGTGGCATTTCCCAGCCCGGAGGGGAGCAATGACCTCCCTCCTCTGGGCGTCACCGCCTTGCCCCACGTTCCTCTGCTGCCTTCAGCTGCAGGATGGAGCCACTCTCATCCCACACCTCTGTTTCCCACAGGCAGCGCCGCTCCCCACGCTGCCCGGCTTTGGGATGGGCGGATGGAAGGGGCTGGAATGTTCCACCTCTTGTTGTTGCTGTCAGGAGTCCCAGCCCGGGGATGGGAGATGGTGTCAGGCACCTCGACGGGCCGGGGCTGTCTCCAGAGTGTCTCCAGAGCGTCTCCAGAGCGTGGCACAGGTGGACAAAGCCCTTGGCTTCGGTTGACTTTGGTGACTCCGTGATCCCTGTGGATGGAGCTGGTGCTCCTGGAGTGACAGCCGTGCCCGTGTCCGTGAGATGTCCCTGCTGCCACCAGCATCAGGCTGGGGAGTCCCACGGGGGGACTCTGACAAGGTGCTGCCACCACCGAGTCTCCAAACCCGCGCAGGAATCTCCAAATTCCCTGGGATCCAGCACAGCAAAGGCAGCACCAGAGTCCAGGGCGGCCAAAGCCCCCACAGAGGGTCCCGTGCCCCTCCTGGCTGGTGAGCGTGTCCTGGCCGTGCCCAGCCCTGTGCCAGGGCAGCGTGGGCAGGGCTGGGAGCCGGGCAAACCCGGGGGGCTCAGCACAGTGCCCAGGGCCAGCCCCGCACATCCAACAGTCCGAGCGCGTCTCCTGCCTCCGCCATCAACCACTCCATAAATAAATAGGTTAAATAAATAAAGTGACAGATCCGGGCCGGGGAGGGGCACGGGGAGGGAGGGGGGGAGGGAGGGAGGGAGGGAGGGAAGGAAGGAGGGGCGGGTCCCCCGCCGGGCCGTTCGTGTCTCACAAACACACGCACACAAAGCAGCTGCAGACAAGGACGAGCGGGGCCCTCCCTCGGCCCCCTGGGGCTCAGTCCGGACCGGGGGCTCTGGGGACGTCACTCCTGAGCTGGCATCTGAGCTGGCATCTGAGCTGGCATCGCGGCGGCACAGGCGGCGCCCGAGGTGAGGGACACGTGGGTGGTGGAGGAGGGCAGCGACCGCGGCGTCTGGCACCTGGGGGACAGAGAGGAGCCCTGCTTGGCTCTGCTGGCCCTGCCCCTGCCTCCCGCTGGGACACACATGGACACACTGCCCTTCTCTGCTGGCCCTGCCCCTGCCTCCCACTGGCCCCAAAATCCCTCAAATCCGGCTGTTTTCTCCGTCTTTGCAGGCAGCACCCTGTGCTGGGCAGGGCAGGACCTTGTGGGAGGGATATATGAGTATCATGGAATCATGGAATGGTTTGGGTGGGAAGGGACCTCAGAGCTCATCCCACCCCCTGCCATGGGCAGGGACACCTCCCACCAGCCCAGGTTGCTCCAAGCCCCGTCCAACCTGGCCTTGGACACTTCCAGGGATCCAGGGGCAGCCACAGCTTCTCTGGGCAACCTGGGCCAGCCCCTCCTCACCCTCACAGCCAAGAATCCCTTCCCAATCTCCCATGTCTCCCTGCCCTCTGGCAGTGGGAAGCCATTCCCTATGTCCTGTCCCTCCATCCCTTGTCCCCAGTCCCTCTCCAGCTCTCCTGGAGCCCCTTTAGGCTCTGGAAGGGGCTCCAAGGTCTCCCTGGATCCTTCTCTTCCCCAGCTGAGCACCCCCAGCTCTCCCAGCCTGGCTCCAGAGCAGAGGGGCTCCAGCCCTGGCAGCACCTGCGGGGCCTCCTCTGGACTCTCTCCAGCAGCTCCACGTCCCTCCTGCACTGAGCTGTGCACGATGACAACTCAACATCAGCCACGTTTTAAACTCTGATCCCACTCAGCGACTTGGGGCCGGTTTCAGCCCCCAAAGGAACAGAGGATTTGCAGCCCTGCCGCGACAACTCCATCTGCCCCAAGCCCCCCCTTTGTCCCCGGGGAGCCTCCTGGCCGTGCCCTGCAGCCCCCCGTGCCCCGCAGCCCCTCACCAGGAGCGAGACTTGCGCAGGCGGGAGGCCGCCGGCCGCTCCAGGAGGCTGTCCAGGCGCATCAGCCGCTCCAGGTGCAGCGCCCGCGGGTCCTGCTCCGCCGTGTCCCCGCTCCGCTCGAACTCGAAGATGGCCGGGGGGGACAGGTCCAGCTCCAGGAACATGATGTTCTCAGCCTGCAGGGGACAGGGGAACCGGCACAGGAGTCACCGCGCGGCAGAACCGGCCCCGGCTCCGGCGAGCCCCGCTCTGGCTGCTGCGGCACAGGAGAGCTCCACACCAGCCTATGGCTCTGCTGGGGCTCTCCTGGCCTATCCCAGGGCTCTCCTGGCCTATCCCGGGGCTCTCCTGGCCCAGCTCCCAGCAGGTCCTTCCCAACGGCAGGAGCTGCCGGAGCCAGGGCCAGCAGCTCCGGGAGCGGCTGAGAGCAGGGATATGCCAGGGATAAAGCTGGGAGCTTGAGTTGACGTATCCCAGGTCATTGCGAGCTTGTTTACTCCATCTTCTGTCACAGTGTTTGTCTGTCCATCCATCCATCCGTCCATCCATCCATCCAAGCATCCATCCACCCACCCATCCACCTCTACTTATCCTTCCATCCAACCACCCATCCATCCATCCACCCATCTATCCAGCCACCCATCCATCAGCCCACCTCAACCCACCCACCCACCTCCATATCCATCCATCCACTCATCCACCCACCCACCCATCCCATCTATCCGTGGACCCCGTGCCCCCTGGCCCACCCCAGTGCCCCCTGGCCCACCCCAGTGCCCCGTCACGCACCCGGAAGCGGGGGTGGGATCTCATGGCCATGGCCACCCGGGCGTACTGGCTGATGGGTCTCTTGTAGCCCACGGCGGAGGTCGGGCGCCTCTTCATCTGGGAGCTGTTCCTGGAGCAGGGACGGAGGGAGAACCCGCGTCAGGGAACACGAACCGACCGCAGCCCTGTCCCGGCGGGGACCGAGGGGGCTCGTGGCCCTTCCCGCTGGGGCTTGGCTGGGAGGGGATTTCCACACATGGCCCCCAGCCCTGGGGACATGGGTGCCCACTGGGCCAGGGCTGGGCCAGGGACGTACCCTCCGGTGGGCACCAGAGGCTGGAACTTCCACTGGTCCTCGTCGCCGTCGAAGTAGAGGCGGTTCATGATCTTGTTCTTCTCCTCGGGAGGGATGAAGTTCTCGATGATCAAGTACCTGAGCCAGGGACCGGATGAGAGGGATGAGAGGGAGGGACGGGGGGAAAGGAGGAGGAGGAGAGGAAGGAGTTAATGTGACAGGAGACAGAAAACAGCTCGGAAAAGGAGAGGAAAGGGATGGCAGGAAGAGAGGGAGACAGCGCAGCAGCGAGAGGAAACATCCAGAGGATGAAAATGGGATGGGAGTGGAGAGGTTGAAGGAATAGACGCAGCCACGGAGAGGGGAGAGGCAGGAGAGGAAGGGTGACAGTCATCAGAGAGGAGCCAGGACTCCTGGGAGCTCTGGGGCTCCAGGCAGGATCAGGACCACCCCCCTCCTCTCCTCCCGTCTGCTCCCCTGGCTGCCTGACCCCAAAATCAAGGGCAGCTCAACGATGCCAAATGGACCCCAAAGGGAATCTTTTTTCCCATGTTTTTTGGGGCAAATCGAGCAGCTGCCAAAAACTGTTCCCAGTCGAGGAGGTGCTTCTCCCAAATGCAGCTTCTCCACAGCCGCGGGTTGGGAGGGAAAAGGGGGAAATCGGAGATGGAATTCTGTTTCTAGTAAAACCGTTTTCCCCTGAAAACGCTGGAGTGCTTGTAAATGTCTGGGGGGGTTAAAGCACTGAAAGAGACGAGTGTTTGAAGTGAGAACAAACCCCCGGGGGCGGTGGAGCAGCAGCTGCTGCTGTGGGAGGCTCCCGGAAGGCAAACGCTGCCTGGCTGTGCCGCTGCCCCAGGAGCTCCCACAGGGCCGGGCTCACCCCGAGTCCCCCCGGAGCCACTCGCCCTCCCAGGATGGCACTGGGGCCACAGCAGGTCTCCAGACACCCTCAGCCCCCCTTCAGCCACCGCTGCCACCCCCCGGGTTCACCCCCAGCCGGTGCCGCTGCTGCGCTGGAGTTTCTGCTGGAATGTTTCTGCTGGAATATTTTCTGCTTTTCCCCTTTCTCAGCAACTTTGGGACACCCCAAGTGCTGCTGGCCCAGCGCTCAGGGTTCCAACACCTTCTGCCACAGCCAGCAAAGGTGGGAAGGGCTCAGCTGCCCCTGTCAGTGGGGGATTGCTCCCTCCAGCTCTGCACCCACCCTGAGCCCCCCAGCCCTGCTCTGAGCACCCCAACTCTGATCTGAGCCCCCCAGCCCTGCTGTGAGCACCCCAACTCTGATTTGAGCACCCCAGATCTGCTGTGAGCACCCCAACTCTGACCTGAGCCCCCCAGCCCTGCTCTGAGCCTCCCAGCCCTGCTGTGAGCACCCCAACTCTGCACTGGAAACCCCATCTCTGCCCTGAGCACCCCAATTCTGCCCAGCACACCCTGATTCTGTCCAGCACACCCCAGCTCTGTCCTGCACATCCCAGCTCTGTCCTGCACACCCCAGCTCTGTCCTGCACACCCCAATTCTGCCCAGCACACCCCAGCTATGCTCTGTGCATCCTAACTCTGCTCTGAGCACCCCAGGCCTGGCCTGTGCCCCCCAGCTCTGCTTTGTGCACCCAGATCTTCCCTGCACACCCCAGTTCTGCCTGGCACACCCCAGCTCTGTCCTGCACACCCCAGTTCTGCCCAGCACACCCCAATTCTACCTGGCACACCCCAGCTCTGTCCTGCACACCCCAATTCTGCCTGGCACACCCCACTTCAGCCCGGCACACCCCGGGCTCAGGTGGTGCCCCACAACCACCTCACAACCACCTACTTGAGCTTCAGCTCCCTGGTCTGCTCGTTCTGGGCCTCCTCCAGGTCCTGGCGCACTCGGATGTACTCGTCGTGCTGGTCCTGGATCTCGGCCTTCACGGCCTGCAGCTTGGCATAGAGCTGGGGGGGACACAGCACCCACAGCACCCTCAGCACCCTCAGCACCCTCAGCCCCACACTCAGGGCTGCGGCGAGCCCTGGGGAGGGACGTCCTTGTCCTTGTCCCCGTCCCCGCCCGCCACACTCTCACCTTCTTCAGCTTCTTGGTTTTGATCTCCACCTCCTGCTGCAGGGAGGTGAAGGTCTCCCGCAGCTCCATGGTCTCCTCGTCCCTCAGCAGCACCTCCTGCTGCATCTCCCGCTCCCGGCGTTTCTGCGGCACAGGGGACGCGGTCGGAGCCGGGAGGGGACACCTCTCCTGGCCCCCCTGACCCCCGAGCAACCCCTGTCACCCCTGAATGACCCCTGTAACCCCTGAGTGACCCCTGTCACCCCTGAGTGACCCCTGTCACCCCCGAGTGACCCCTGTCACCCCCGAGTGACCCCTGTCACCCCCCAGCCGGTACCTGCTCGGCGATCTCCTGCCGCCGCAGCTCCAGCATCTTCTGCTGCTCGTTGGTGTGGTCCACGATGGTCCTGCCCCCGATGAGCAGCTTGCTCTCCATCGCCTGGGGAGGGGGCAGAGAGGGGGAGCAGAGCGTGTTGTCACCCTCCCCACCCCGCAGGGTTTGCCTCTGGTCACTCCCATGCCTGGTCCCTGTCCTCATCCCTGCTCTTGGGAAGGCTGGAGGTCTTGGTGTGGCACACACTGCAGTGCCCAGCTGATGGGGAGGGGGCTGTGCACGATTAGATTGGATACTGGGAACCATTCCCTCGTGGAATGTCCAGCCCTGGCACAGCTGCCCAGGGCAGGGGGGAGTCCCCACCCCTGGAGGGATTTAAAGGGAGCGTGGATGTGGCACTCGGGTCAGTGGTGGCCTTGGTGTGCTGGGGGATGGTTGGACTCCACGGTCTCGGAGGGGTTTTCCCACCTAAATAATTCCATGATCCTACAGACACCCACCAGCCCGGGGCTGGTTCAGCTCCATGGGCAGGGCTGGGGGGTTGTGGGGGTGTGGGTGACGTGACCCCTCCGCTGGATCCCAGCCCAGCCCACCCCAGTCTCACTTCCTTCCACACAGCTGCCAACCCACGGGATTCCATGGATGGGCAGCAGCTCCGGCAGCGGGGCCCGGCCTCCACCCCCTCCTTCCACCAGCTGTGACACACAGACACACAGACACACAGACACACCCAGACGTACACCCAGAGACACACACACACACAGACACACAGAGACACACACACAGAGACACACATACATACAAACACACAGACACACAGAGACAGCTTGTGCACACACACAGGCACACAAACACACACACAGAGACACGTACAGACGCACACACACACACACAAACACACGGACACACACAGACACAAACACAGACACACACACAGACACACAAACACAGACACGGACACACAGACATGGACACACAGACACACAACACACACACAGAGACAGCTTGTGCACAGACAGACACACAAACACACAGACACACACACAGACATACAGACACACAGACACACACACAGACACACACAGACACACAGACACACACAAACACACAGATACAGACACACACACACAGCTTGTGCACACACACACACAGACACACAGACACACAGACACAGACACAAATACACACAGACACAAATACACACACAGACACACACACAAACACACACACAGCTTGTACACACACACAGACACACACACAAATACACACACACAGCTTGTGCACACACACAGACACACAGACACACAGACACACAGACACAGACACACAAACACACAGTCTGTGCACACACTCACACACACACGTGCACACGCCGTGCCGGGGTGCACACGCTCACACACTCACACACGCGTGTTGGTGCGTGTGGGAGCCCCGGGTGTGGCAGAGCCGTGCAGGAGGGGAGCACCCCGTGTGTGCCCGTGTGTGAGTGCTCGTGCCAGCCGGGTGTGCAGCCGTGTGCCAGCCCTGCAGCCCCGCTCCCGTGCCAGGGTGTCCGTGGTCCCCATGGCTGGGCCCCGGGGTGTCAGCAGGGACAGACCCTGATGTCCCCATGACACCACACACAGCTTTAAAATCAACCTGCCAGACACAGAGCCAGCACAGCCACCACCCCTGGGGTGTGCCCTCTGCCACCATCCCCACGGTGTTCCTGTCACCAGCACGTGGCCTCTCTCACCCACTGGTGTCTGCCCACAGGGTCCTTCTGGACCCCCCCAGATCAAGGGTCCCTGCTCCTCACGGTGCCCGGACTCCCAGGACCCCCATCACTGCCACAGCCACGGCCCTGAGGGGCAGCAGGGCCACCACCCCAGCCCAAGGGGTGCCAGGACTCGGGGGACACATTCATGCTGCTGTCCCATGTCCCCACACAGGGGTCTCCACGGGGGTCCCATGCCATGTCCCCTGGCTGTGCCCCAGCACCAGCAAACCAGTGACCCCCATTCCCACCAACAGCCATGTGGGGCCAGACTCTATTTCCCCCGTTTCCCCCCCATTTTTCCCCCTCCTGGCTGCAGGGGGGGCACACTGTGGGGTTCTGGGGGGATGCAGGCAGCCCTCCTACACCCACGGGACACCCCACAACTGTAGCACCAGCTTCTCCCACCCCATGAGAGCCCTGCAGCCGCTCAGCACCACGGGGGCACAGCCTCCCATGGGTGCCCCATCCACCCCCTGACCCCAGTCCCCGGGATCCCTCCTCCTCCTGTCCCCAACACCTTCGGGTGGGGGTTCCTGGCCAGGTGTTCTGCTGGGGGCTGAGACCCCCAAGGGCAGCCCCCTGACTCCATCCTGTGCCATCCCCTGCCAGGGCTCCCGGAGCGGCTGGGCTGGGATCACTGGGGTGCTCCAGGCCCCTCACCCTTCTCCTCCAAACCCAGCCCTTGGCCCTAATTGCTCCCTGGGGTGCTGAGTGTCCCCTGGGTGCAGGGAGGGGGCCGGGTGGGTGCAGGGACGATGCTGCTGCTGCCTCCCCTCCCCTCCCCAGAGGATTAAGGGGTTTCTCAGTGCTGCTGTTTCCTCCCTGCCAGAGCCCTTATTCCCTCTAACGAGGAGACTCCCAATCTCCTTTAGCACTAAGCCTCTCCCGGGAACTTATTTCCGGCACCCAAATAACTTCCCAGCACTTTCCCTCCCGCTGACCTCAGCCTCAGCCCCTGGTAGAGCTGTCAGGGCCCACAGCACCCGGCTTGTCCATGGCACTGCCCCTCCCCCTGGGCACATCTGGGAGCCAAGGTGCACATCTGGGAGCCCAGGAGCACATCTGGGCAGGCTGGACCCCATCTCTTCAAGCTCTGTGGTGCCCACTAACCCGGCTGGGGGGCAGAGGCAGAGCCCACGCCCAGCAGTGTGATGACACACGGGGTGCAGAGTGTGTCCCCCCCCGGGCGTGGGGGGCATCCCGTGTCCCCCCAGTCACCTTGGCTGCCTTTGCCACGGCCACTGCAGAGCCAGTGGCTCCTTGCCTGGCCCTGCTGTGTGCCAGAGCTGCCCGTGGGCACCGGGAGGCCACCCAGTGTCCCCCGCAGTGCCCCCCAGACAGTGCCCAGTGGGGCATTTCTGGGGGGGATTTCTGCTCCCTGAGGTGACACCTCACTGGTGTGACTGTGCCTGAC
>NW_020938966.1:0-8959 GCF_003984885.1 Neopelma chrysocephalum
AATTCCTGCCCTCCTTCCCCTCCATCCACAGAATTCCTGCCCTCCTCCCCTTCCTTCCACATGGACACGCAGCACCCCTGGAATTCCGTGGAAGGGAACCAGGGGAAGAAGTCAGTGCATTTAATTCTTTCCCCCCAAAAAACTAAAGTCACTCAAACCATTTCCTAATCCAGCCTGTGGAAACCCACGGACACTCATCAGGGGGCTGGGGGAAAATAAATCACATTTTATGGCCTTTCTTTAAAACAATACTTATAAAGGTCCTGATGCTTATGTAGGGAAAAAGCAAAGGAATGGAACAATACTTTGGAAAGGAAGGAAAGCACAATACTTTGATCACCTTCAGGGGAGGGGGAAGTTTCAGTTCATGGAAACCGAGAATTCCCGGATTAATTTCAGGTGCAGTTTCACCGGGAAATGCCATTTCCCAGAGGAACAGGGGCACTGCAGGGCTGTCCAGGAGGATCCCCCGGGGCCACTCACCTGTTTGAGAGCCTTCTTGCTGTGCTTCTGGGAGGAGGAGAGCACCTTGCCCGGGATGGAGGGGGACGGGCAGCCCGGCTGCGGGGACGACGTCTGGGCCAGGCGGGACGACACTGCGGGGACAGAGAGGGACAGACAGGGATGGACACAATCCTTGAGCCTTCCCCTGACAGCAGCTACTCACCAGGAGCCCTGCACAGCAGTGGGAACACCCACGGGGTGCAGAGGAATTGGAGTTTCACTGGCACTTGCTCCTTTTTGAAAAGAAATATGGGAATACACAGGATATCCCAGGAAAGGCAGGTGCGTTCCCAGTGGGTGAGTGCAGAAGTCCAGTCCAAGCCAGATGGAGTCCTGGAGTGAGGCTGGATCCAGTTCCAGGTGATTTAACCCTTAAAGAGCCTCATCAGAGCCAACAAACTGGGGATGGGAGTCAAACAACAGCCGCTCGTGTGGCTCAAACCAACCTGGTTTGGCACAGGACACCCAAAACCCCAACTCTGGGGACACCTCCCACCAGCCCAGGGGGATCCAAGCCACATCCAGCCCAGCCTGGGACACTTCCAGGGATCCAGGGGCAGCCACAGATCCTCTGGGCAACCTGGGCCAGGGTTGAACCCTCCCAGGGAAGAATTCCAGCCCAATCTCCCACCTCTCCCTGCCCTCTGGCAGTGGGATCCATTCCCTGTGTCCTGTCCCTCCAGCCCTTGTCCCCAGTCCCTCTCCAGCTCTCCTGGAGCCCCTTTAGGCTCTGGAAGGGGCTCTCAGGTCTCCCTGGAGCCTTCTCTTAAAAAGAAGAGCCCTGAGTCAGCAAATTCCTGGCCTGTGAATTTGTGGGATAACAACAAATGCTGAGAGATCAAAGGAACCAAGTGAGGAGTAAAACAGTGTTTGGTGCAGGGTGACCCCTGCCACAATAAACACATTCCCATCTAAACCAGTTAAATGATCACTTCCTGAAGCAATTAGTTCTTGAGCACACCAGAATAAAGCAGTGAAGGAGCCAAGAGATAACGACCCAGCTCCTCACCAGCCACAGCCAGAGGGATCCCCCTCAGCATCCAGGGAGAAGGGCAGCTCCCAAAAACAGGGCAGGGGCAGCAGAACACACAGAATCAGCAAAAATGAATTATAAAAGGTGAAACTCTCACGTGTGGCTCGGATTCCCTGGAGGGAGCAGGTTTTCAGGGGGCTCATACAGCAGGGAGGGGGCAATCCCAGCCCCTGGAAGGCCAGGAAATACAGCAGCAACTGCAAGGTTTGGGTCCCCAACAGCCCCTGGGGGGCTTAAACACCCCCAGGTGATCCCTGCCCACAGGGCACAGAGAGCAGAATCACCACTGCAGAGGCCAAAACAACCCAACCCTGGTGTCACACCAAGGGCTGCCAAGCACAGGCTGTGTCTGGGTGGGATATCTGTCTTCACTCTGGCTTTCTTACAAACTGAAAAGGGTGTGGGGCTGAGATTCTACTCCTGATGCCTTTAAAAGCTCGGTGTTTTGAGGGAAGCTGCAGGAATGCTGACAGGAGGCACCCTGGAAAGCAGCACTGATGGGACAACACTCCAGGGGCTGCTCTGCCTGTTCCCTACAACCCCCAAAGCACTGGGCAGTCCCTCCTCTCACTCACCTGCACAAAGAAACTGGGCAGGAGGAGGAGCAGTGAGATTTATTCACCAAGAACTGACTGAGGAGGATGAGTGGATAATAATTCCTGGAGGTGTCATCCAAAGGCAGTGGTGGAAGGGATGCTTTGGGTTGGAAGGGACCTTGAATCTCATCCCATTCCACCCCCTGCCATGGGCAGGGACACCTCCCACCAGCCCAGGCTGCTCCAAGCCCTGTCCAGCCTGGCCTGGGACACTTCCAGGGATCCAGGGGCATCCCAAACTCCTGCTCCAGGGCTGGCTGTGTGACCAGGGGCTCGTCTGCTCCACGATGAAAAGCTGCCCTTCACTCAGCTGGGCTGGAAGTACAGTTGAGCTGAACTAAAAATACAATCCCCCCCCCTCCAACTGTGAGCAGTCTCAAGCTTAAAATAACCCAATTTGAAGCAGCTAATGGGATCCAGATGTATCACAGGAAAAACTCGGAGTGAAGTCATTAAAACACACTTTGAGGAGCACAGAAATGTCTCTGGTTAATCACAGGCTGCTCTGGGTTGGAAGGGACTTGAAAGATCATCCAGACCCACCCCCTGCCACGGGCAGGGACCCTTCCCATTAAACCAGCCTGGGATTCAAGGATTCTGTGGATTTGAGGACCAACAAGGCACTGTGGAAGCAGAAACAAGAGGCAGATCCACGGAAAAGCAGCACAAACACAGAGCCAGCAGCTGGATCTTGAACAGGTTCACCCCAGCCCACAGCCCAGAACCTGAACAGGTTCACCCCAGCCCACAGCCCAGCACTTGGGCTCTACAACAGCAACCCCAAATTAACACTGAGAGCAAACTGACTGTGATTGGTGTCACTGCATTTTGAGTAACAGTTTATTTTCCAGAGGATCCAGTCAGTGGAACTCTGGAGAAAGTGTCACACCTGCAGTGAAACACACCCTGGGCAATCCTGTCCCTCTCAAGCCCCCGGGGCAGGGGGTGGTTGTGAAAACCCCTGGATGTCACAGTGAAGAACCTTCTGCTTCTTTACAGAATCCTTCAGCAGAATATCTTCTCTTTTTGAGTGGTGTTGGTGGCTGCCTGTGGCACCACAGGGCGCTGGGGACACGTGTGTTCCTGAGCCACAGCATCTCCCTGGAGCACAGGGAGCTTCCTGAGGGACACATGGAATCATCCAACCCCAGACTGGTTTGTCACCCCGTGAAGGAGCATTTCCTTCACTGCTAAAACCACACAGTCGACCTGGAAACAGTCATTTCAGACTTTTTAGGAATCCTCCAAAACGATTTTATCCAGAGGAAGTGATGAGGACAATCCAACACCAACGATCCCATTTACCCCCAGTTCCAGGGGATGGAGCTGGAATACAGGCCTGTGCTCCCAAGTCCTAAATCTGGGGTCAAAGGACAACCAGTATAGATGAATTTAAGCTGTTCCCCTGCATTCCATTCCCTGCTTTTACCTGCTGCCACTTAAACAAACCACCACAGGGCAGGAATCCTGTGCAGAGCATCCAGTCCCAGGGCCTCTGATCCAGGAGCCAGCCCAGGGGGTAACATCCAGCCACTGTCAAAACTCAGAACCATCAAATCCCAGAACGGTTTGGGTGGAAAAGGACCTTAAAGCCCATCCAGTGCCACCCCCTGCCACGGGCAGGGACACCTTCCACCAGCCCAGGTCGCTCCAAGCCCTGTCCAACCTGGCCTTGGACACTTGCAGGGATTAGCCAAGATCAAATTCAGTTTCTTCTCTGCCTTTGAGAGAGCAGTTTCCAGCCACCACTGTCAGAACCCATCAAACTGAAGCCGTTTGAGCTCTTCCTCCCCCAGTTGTTTGTGATTAACTCTTCCCGAGTCGCTCCGGATGGGAACGAGTTCATGTGGAACTCGCTGCCAGCAGCACTTCCAGCTCACCCCCAGAACCCATGGTTGTTAATCTGCAATGTTACAAACAGCCCAGGAGCCTCCAGCCCTGCCTCTGACCCCACACACCCCCCGGGCCCACCGGCAGCGGCTCCCGACGGACACAGGGCAGCCGGAGCAGCCGGAGCAGCTGGGCCCACGCTCCGACCACGGATCCCACAGCTCGGGGCTGGGATGGAGGGAAGAGCCCAGGTACTCACGGTTCTGGAGGGAACACACAGCACCACAAACCCTCCTCTGTGCCAGCTCCAGGCCCGCTCCCAGCTCCGGCCGTTCCTCCCTGGATCCCCGGCCCCAGAACGGCCGCAGGGTTGTGGGATCAGGGAAGGCTTGGGTTGTTTTCTTCAGAGAGGAACTATGCAGGCAAAGCTGAATCCTGGGGCTGCCAGGGCAGGGATGACACCAGCAAAGCCTGGCTGGGAGCAGGACAAAGCCCTTCCCTTCCCTTCCCTTCCTTTCCCTTCCCTTCTCTTCCCTTCCCGTCCCCGGCACTGCACCCTCGGAGAGATCCTGCCCTCGGCAGAGACACTCCCCCTCCCCAGACAGACACGGCCAAGCCTCCAAACTAAACTTTGGCAAGAGAAGAACGTCTTTAAAAGCAGCTGGCTGGGCAGCCCCAGCTCCAGGCACTCCCACTTCCATGGCCTCCCCTCGGGAATGTGCTGCCGGGAAGGAAGGGGAAAGTTCTCCCCGCCAGGAGAGGACAGGGGGGGACAGAGGGTGAGGCAGGGAGAGCATCCTCAGCCTCTGCTTCACTTACTGAGAGCTGCCTGCCCTGAGCCATCAGCTGCTTCCAGAGGAACAGGGGAACCAGCAGCACAAACCCCCCAGGCTGCCGGGAACACACGGAATGAGAGTGGAAAGTCCCCGAGCCCCGATGGGAGCAGGGGCTTCCAGGTTCCTAAAAGTCAGGAAGTTGCCTCAAGCCATGTTTTGGGAGGAAAAGGATTAACTATTAACTAATTCTTCAACTATTATCTAATTCTTCAGCTATTAACTCGTTCTCCCCTGGCAGGGTGGGGAGGCCCTGGCCCAGGTTGCCCAGAGAAGCTGTGGCTGCCCCTGGATCCCTGGAAGTGTCCAAGGCCAGGTTGGACGGGGCTTGGAGCACCCTGGGATAATGGGAGGTGTCCCTGCCCATGGCAGGGGGTGGGATGAGAGCTTTAAGGTCCCTTTCAACCCAAACCATTCCATAATTCTGCAAACTCCTGGCCTGGAAGGTGGAGAACTGCTGAGGGCACAGGGAGTGTGCCCGGGCTGTGGTCAGTAGGGACAGGGATGTCTGGTGCACTGACACGTGTTCTGCATTTTAAAAGACTTAAATTTCCCACAAATGGTGGAAACAGAACAAATCTGACTGGTAAGAAAAAGGAGCACAACTGAAAACTGCAACTTTTTGTGGGACACTAATCAGACCATCAGGAACCACAGGGAATCACATCCACCACAGGAAACAGGGAATGGGAAAATCCTCCTCCTGGAGGAGAAGCAAAGGAAGCAGTTGAGATAATAAATGTATTATTTATTGCTGTGAGCCCTTCACACAGGTGAAGACGACGGCCCAGCTGGGAATTTCACTGGAACTTTGCTGCTTCTACTTTAAATAATGGTTGGACAGGAAATTCAACCAAATTCAGAGTGTTTATGACAAGTCCCACCAGAGACACACAATTTGCATGGGGCTGAGGCCTGACAGTGCCAGGGGTGAGGCACAAACACCCTCAGCACCCAAAACACCCCTCGGGCTGTGGAAGCAAACAGAGGTGCCAAAAGTGGCAGGTTCTGCCCCAAACACCAGCCCATGGCTCTGTCACAAGGCCAAGGGGGCATTGGGCACAGCTGGGCTCGACACCAGCCTGAGGAGAAGCCCCACTGACCCAAACCAAGGCAAAAGGGACATTTGTGCTCCTTTTGCAGCTCCCTCAGTGGGTTGCACAAGGTGATCCCGGGGCAGCAGCTTCCTCCCCAGTCATCACGTGCAGGGGCAGGAACTGGCTGCATTTAGAAATGCTGATATTTCCACCAAATCCCTCCAGCAGGAAGGAACAAAGCGACAAAAACCAAACAGAACTCAATTTTTTTAACTTGTTTCTGGCAGCTGTTTTTGGGCTGAGGACACCCAGAGCCACACAAAGCTCCCAAAGCAAAGAGGTGCCACCCTCTCCAGCTGTGACCTGGCCTTGCTGTGGCTCCCAGGGGTCACCTCTGTGCCCCAAATAATGCACAACACACGTACAGAGCAGTGTCTCATCCCTAATTCCCATTTTCCTGAGCCAGTGGCAGTGAACACACAGTGCAGACTTTAATCACTCCAGGGATTTTCCTTCGCTGCCCCACGTAAGAGGAGTTTATGGTCACAACCTGTTTTAACCTTACCCAGATCTTCTGACCTCTTTTCAGTGCCAAATATACTTTTCACTCTGAGCACTGATCTGGTTAAACAAAAGTCTGGGAGCCAGGAGGGACCCCCTGGTTGTGTAAAGATTCAAGACAAGCTGATCATTGGCCAATGGAGGATTATCCACAACCTTGCCTGGTTCATTTGCTCCTTTTCCCTTGGAGTTACACAGGAAACAAACTTGGGTTGGGCTTTGCTGGAGGAGCCCCACGACTGCCAACTGTGTTTTATGTTCACAACATCCACCTGCAGCTTGTCCTACACAACATTCATGAGGTGGTGCTAAAAGCACCTTATACTGAGGCATTTTTACACTTTAACTTCCAGGATGGCTCAAAACACCACAGAACCCAAAGAGTCTCACCAGCATCCTTTCGGAATCATGGGATTGTTTCAGAATCATTGGATGGTGGGAAAAGCCCTCTGAGATCAAGTCCAACCCTCCCCAGCACTGCCCAGGCCACCACTGACCCGTGTCCCCAAGTGCCACATCCACAGGGATTTCAAATCCCTGCAGGGATGGGGACTCCACCCCTGCCCTGGGCAGCTGTGCCAGGGCTGCACAGCCCCTTTCCAGGGAGGAATTGTCCCAATATCCAACTGAAACCTCCCACAAGCCCTGTGTCCCAGCAGAGCTGTTCCCAGCACCAAACTCCAAGGACAACCCCGAGCAGCTCCTTCACTTCACAGCCCTACAGCGGGGTCTGTCCCACCTCTGAGGGACCCCAAAGGGCCCTGCAGGGAGAAAACTCTGCCAGATCTCCCTCCTGGCACAGCCACCCCTCCCCTTACCTGCCCGGGGCAGCGCCCAGAGCCGCTCCATGACCATTCCTGCTGCTCCCGGGGTGGCTCCGGAGCCCGTCCCATGTGGGGCTGAGGATGCACCGGGGGGCTCCTGTCCCTCCCCAAAAATCAAAGTGTCCGTTCTCTGGCTGCTGGCAGAGCACTTTGCTCTTTGCACATATAAGGAAGTGGCTGCTGATGTTATCTGAGCAACACTTCCTGTGTGATGTGGGGACTGAGCACAAACCCTGTCACACAAACCCCGGGTCACGTTCGACGCCTCGGAGCTCCTCTGCAGCTCCTCTGCAGCTCCTCTGCAGCTCCTCTGCAGCTCCTCTGCTCTCTGCCTCGATTTTTATCTCAGCTCTGCACTCCCACAGCAAAACTGCCCTCCCCAGTCCCTGCAAGAGCTCTGCTTCCCACCAAACCCCTCGGGATGGGCTCCAGGGATGCTCCAAACCCCACAGGTGGCACAGCACCAGCAGCCGAGCGGTGCCACGGGACAATTCCGGCTGGTTCTGGGCTATTCTGGGATTTGATTATGAGATTTGGGATCTTTTTTAACTGAGGAAGGAGGTTCTGTGTGCTCCAGGTCAGCAGTGTGGGAGTGCTGCATTCCAGGGCTGATGCTCCACAGCTCCTCAAAGGAATCTCCCTAATTGGAATGTAATTTGTCTTGCTGGTTAAAAGAAGAGCAAATAAATGAACCCAGTGAAAACAAAACCAGCAGGAAAAAGCACAGGGAGACCTCAGGAATCCCTGCTGGAATTAACTCTGATCCCCCCAGGTCAGGATGGCACTGCCAGGGGCTCCTGGGGCTGCACATTCCCTCACTTCCAACTCCACTCACCCCTGACTGCAGGCTGGGGAGATGAACCCTGGCTGAAACCACCTTCTGCTCTCCTTCTGCTCCCCATGGCAGCTTTCTAGATATTAAATGTCAGTTTTTTTATGTACCAAGATCATGAAACTGCAGCATTTGCTGGAGGAGACCAAAGGAATCCTTCCAGACCATAAAGGAAATGAAACACTGAAAATGAAAGATCATCTTCTCCCCCGTGGGCTCCTTAGAAACACAGACTGGTTTGGGGTGGGAAGGGACCTTAAAGCCCCTGCAGTGCCACCCCCTGCCTTTCCAATGCCCCCCTCATTTCTAATTTACTGATCACTGCACTTCCAGCAAGGTGATTTTATGCCAAAGGTCCAAATGCCACTCCTGATAAAAGCCACCAGCACCAGACCCCACAGAGCAGCAAAAACCCCTTTTCTGTGTTTATACTGAACCCATTTTCTTTTGGGTTTTGGGTTTGAGGCACTTTTAGCAGCCATTTCAGGGTAAGATTCCCATTCCTCCTCCCCTGGGTTCCTCCTGCCCTTCCAGCCATTCAATACTGTGAAAAAAAACCTTTACATAAAATCCATCACAGGGATTTCTGCATAAAGATTCTGTAAAAGACACAGGAATTCCCTCACAGGTTTTTACCCAGTGTCATAACACAGGAGGTGTAGGGCAAGGAGCCCCAAAAAACCCCTCATGGACCAAATATTTTGAGAGGATTTGTCAGAAATGAAAACATTTCAGACAGACCATCCATGGCTTTCCTGTCAAAGGATGGATCTGGAGTCAAGTTTTACTTCTAGGGGTTTTTTTACACTTACACTTTTTTATGTTTATATGGAATTTTGTACTTTCATGGTGCTTTAAATCCTTAAAATTCTACATGATGCTTCTTTTACACTTACACTTTTTTATACT
>NW_020938967.1:0-6850 GCF_003984885.1 Neopelma chrysocephalum
CCCCTCATGGCGTGGGCCATCTGCTCCTGCGCCGCCTGCAGCAGGTCTCGGGCCAGCGCGGTGCCGTCCAGCGCCGGAGGGTTCTCCTTGGTGCCAGCGCCGGCCTCGGCCTTCCCAGCCCTCACCCTCAGGGAGCCGGGATCCGCGGGGCTGGTGCTGTGAGACCCCCGCTCTCTCTCACGCTGACCAGACTCCTCCTTGACGCCCAAGTGCTCCCGTTCGTCGCCGGTGCTCTCGTCGTCCGCGTCCTCCTCGCTGCTGCTGCTGCTGCCCCGGCCGGGCCCCTCCTCGCACTCCCCAAACTCTGCCCTGGGACCCTCGGCGGGACTGCTCAGCCCCAGGCGGAGCTCGGGGTTCAAGGAGAAGCCTCTCCTCAAACTCTCCGAGCCGCGGCCGTAGGTGGAGACGTTGAGCAGGTAATGACCGGACATGGCAGGCCTGGACGTCCTCCTGCCCGTGAAGCCCAGCATGAACCTCTGGCTGGTGGAGCTGCTTTCCGCCGGGAAACCTGAGTGTGGGGGGTTCAGCTGCGAGGGCTGAAGGACGGGCAACGAGTTCTGCCTCTGCACCCTCTTGATGAGGGTCTGGAGGATCTGCTCCTGGGTCGCCTTGCTCAGCGCCTCGTGGCTCTGCTGCTGCTCAGGGCCGGGCTCCTTTCCCGAGGGCAGCGGGAAGGTCCTTGGAATGTGAGGCAGAGGCCTGTTCTGGCAGAAGACCTTCCCCAGCTGCTGTGAGGGCAAACCCGATGGTCTGTCGCCCGCCTCGGCCCCGGCACCGTTCCCGGGAGCGGCGGGAGGAGCCACCGCCCCTTTCTCTTCCCGAGGGGCCACGGGCACCGCTCTCACCTCTGCCTTGGTGAGCGGCTTCGGCAGGATCTGCTCCAGGGGGACGCTCTTGCCTTGAAGCAGCTGGGTGACCAAAGGGTTGTTGGCAGGAATACTGGAGCTGGCTCTGGGGGGGGTTTTAAGGCCGGGGGCTGCCGAGGAAGCGCCGCAGGGCGGGACGGGGGCAGCGGCGCCCACGGCTCCAGCCTGGGCCTCGGGGCCTGTGGGTGGAAGTGAGGACACCAGAGGGGAAGGGGGTTTGCTTTTGGAATCCTCAGAGCTGGTCCCTCCCGAGGCCGTGGGTGCTCCCGTGCTGGTGCCGCAGCCGGGCCCGTCCCCGAGCGCCGGAGCCCCGCGGGCACAGGGGGCCATCCCTGCTCTGTCCCCACTCCCAGCGCAAGGGGATCCCGTCCCCGGGGTCACCGTCACTGCCGGGGCTGCAGAGAAGGAGGAGCCGGGCCCGGGGGCCCTTGGCTGTAGTTGTGCTCCAGGAGGATGGCCAGGAGCTCCCTGCTCCGCCGCCGGGCTCTCCAGCTGGGAACGGGGAAGAAACCTTCTCGAACCTCCCCCGCCTCCAGTTCCTGCCAGTTCCAGTGGGTTTCCCGCCGTTCCAGTTTGGGTGTTCCCCCCGCCCGGGCCGGGCCCCGGCACGGCCCCCCCGGCCGAGGCGGCGGCGGCGGCGCTGGCGGCGGCGGCGGCGGCCGCTGCCCTCTGAGCCTTGGCCTGCTGGGCTCTCGCCTTGATGTCGGCCAAGGTCCTGGCCCCTGTCCTGCCCGGACTGGCGAGGGAGAGGGGGAAACGTGCCCTGGGAGAGACCTGGCCCGCAGGAAATGGCATCGGGGAGATCCTGGAGACGGGGATCTGCAACAGAGCAGAGCAAAAAGCGCGGCTGAGACACGGGGAGGGTCCCACCCGTGGGCTGAGGGTTTCAGGGCTGGCGGTTTAGCCTTAGAGAACTAGTTGTAGTTTTGGGGAAACCCCTTTGGAGAAATCCCTCCTCTCCAAATAAGTACCAGGAGAGGTGTAGGACCCTGGGATCTCACCCCCAGTGTAAGTGCAGTACAGTCCCAGTGGCTCAGGGTGGAGCTCGTCCCTCACAGTCACAGCCAGAACCATCAGACACCATCACCCAGGGCCCACCCAGCTCCTCCCTGCGGGGCTGTTCCACACCTGTCGGCCCTTCCTCTGTTCCACACTTCATTCCCATGGAATTTCTGCCCTTTGGAAGGTTGGTGTCACCATCCTGCTCTTCCCCCTGCACACACACCGCTCGTCCCCTCGGTGTCTTTGTACAAACCATAATAATCCCTCCACCTGGAGATTAAATGCCAATATTTCAGTCCTTTCTTCCCAAACATTCCCTCAGTGTCCCAGTTGACTTTCTCTAGGTTTGCTCTTTCCAGCTGAGCCCTGCAGTGCCCTGGGTGCTCCCCTGTCCCCCCTGCAGGGACCTCAGGGGGTTTATTTGAGGTTACATTTGTTTTCCGTATCCACAAAACCTCCCTGAGTCCCACTGAGCTCTGAGCAGCCACTTCACCACTTCTCTCTCTCTTTTGGGAATGACAGATCTGTCCCCACGTTCTCCTGCTTTTGCAGTCACCTCTTGCAGTCCCCTTCAACTCACCCTGTTAAATCCAACCCCTTTATTTCCCTGGCAGCCCATCCAGCCCTCCTGGATGCTATTCCAGGTCTCTATGGACCCCAATCCTGTGTCACTGACAATTCCATTGCTGCTTTCCTGCCTCGGTGCTGTACTGAGGGACATGGGGAGAATAATGATCTGCTTTTAAAGTTCTGAGTTTGCAGCCTCCCAGCACATCAAGGATACTGATATAGGGGAGTAGAATTCCTGGGACACACAGAAATGCAGGAATTAAGCAGTTTCCCATTTACAGCTTCTGCCCAAGGCCCCAAACCAGCAGGTCCAGCAGCAGGTGCCTGGTCCTATGACCTGGCTCCCAAACCCGAGGGGCAAAGCCTGGAATGTTTCTGTCCTGCCCGTCCCAGCAGTGACCAACTGCCCATTTCCTCTCCCAGGTGGGTTCTTGGGAAGACTGGGCAGCCCAAGGGCCTCTGGAACTGAGCTGTTCCCCCAGATGCTCTTTCCCTGCTCCTCAGCTGGTGCCTGTTCCAGACACAGGAGTCACTGAGTGTCTGGACTGGCTCTCAGGAAGCCATGGATGGCATTCCTTCTGGAGCTGGAATTCCTTCTGGAGCTGGAATTCCTTCTGGAGCTGGACCTCCCACACCCCCAAGGCTCTCTGCACCCCTGCTCTGCCCTCACAGCCTTGCAGCCCCTCTGCAGCTCCCCTGGTTTCCACCCTGGCACCCGGGACAGTGGAAGCTGCCCCTGCCCACGGCAAGGGCTGGAATGAGATGAGTTTTTTAAGGTCCCTTCCCACCCAAACCCCTCTGGGATCCCAAGATTACCTTGAGGGGGGGCACTCGTGGCACGGGGGTCCCGGCGCCAGGAAAGGGCTGGGGCTGGCCCCGAAAGGCCTGGTGGTGCCTGCAGGGCTCCACCACCCGGGGCTTCTTCTCAGGGGTGGCTGGAGCTTCCTCGGGGCTCTCTGCCTTCCTCTTGTGGGGCTCCACGCTGACCTCCATGTCCTCACTCACGGGGGGCTTCTCCTCAGGCGGGGCCGGAGCCCCCGCCGGGCTCTGCCCCTTGGCTGCTGCCTCCCCTGCCCCGGGGCTCTTTGGTTTGCTGGGGGCACCCACAGCCTCGTTCCCTGGCACCTCCTTGGCTGCACTGAGCTTCCTCTCTTCCTCTGGCTTCTGCCTGGCGGCACTTTGGGGTCTCTCCTGCACGGATTCTCCTTGGACTCTCTCTCTGACGGGGACAGAACGGTCGCCGGGCTTCGCCGAGGCCTCGGGGGGCTTGGCCGGCTTTGGTGCCTCCTCTCTTCCTTCCTCTGCTCCTTTTTTCGCTGCTGGTGCTTCCTGGGCTGGCTGTGCCTTGGCCTCGGGGGCAGAGGGGCCGTGCTCCCGGCGTGGAGCTGCCGGGCTGCTCCGGGGCTGGGCGGGCTCTGCCTCGGGATGCGCCGTCAGCCGCTCCGACTCCTCGGGGCTCAGCCCAGAACTGGCACAGAAACAGAGGCACAGTCGGTAAAACATCTGTGCAAAAACCACACACGATCCTTGGGGAAACAGGGGCAGCATCCTCTGCACCCCACACCCCGAATAAATGTCTCTGAGACACAGCTCTGAGAACCTTCTACGCTGTTACTTCTGACACGAAAAACAGAAATCGGTATCGAAGTTTAAAACCACCTGAATGGGACACCAGGAAGCTCCAGGTCCCTGTCCAGACACTGATTTTCCAGGCTGCAAATCCAAAGGGTTTGGCCCACAGTAAATATTCCCTGTGTCAGCCCCCACAGACTCCTGTGCAGGGTGGGAACAAGCCCCCGGCCCGGGGCTGCCCTGGGCCCACACGGTGACTCTGGCAGGAAGGGACACGGAAAAGGGGCATTTTTTCCAGAGGAACGTGGAATCTAATTCCCAGGGTGATTAACTTCATCCACCCCTCTCAAAGAACCATTAAATTCTGTGTTTTTTCCCCAAACACAACCCCATGGAGCCTGAGGAAGCCCGGCCCAATGAGACCCTGGGAATGGTTCCTACCAGAGAAGCTCTCAGGAGCTGGAGGGAACTGAGGTCCTGCTACTCCACATGTCCCCTCCATGTTGTCCTGCTGTCCCCTGTCCCCCTAAAACTCCAAGACTGTGGCTGCTGTCACCTTTCAGCACCCAGAGCCCTGGGTCAGGTGGCTGAGGAAAGCTCTTTCCAAGGCACCAGGTCACCTGGACCCCCAGCCTGGGGTATTCCTGTAGTTGGTACCACAGCTTGTACCTACACACAGCCCAGCCCTGGCTCACCCACAGCATCCCCATCAGACCATGGGATGACAGAAACAATCCAGATGCTCTGGAGGGTTAAAACACCCTGGATTAATGGGAAGGAAACGGACTTGCAGGCACAGGACAAGCAGAAAATCCGGATAACGAGCAGAAATGCAGGATAAGAAATCCCTTATCAGTTATTTATACGTGTCTGCTCCTTCCCAGGTTTCTCAGTAACTCACACAGAAACCTGGAAACCCCTCCACAGCCCCAGAGGGTGGAAAAATCTTAAACCAAGAGGAAACACAGGATAAAAGACGGGCAGGATTGGGAGTTTAACCAGGAGCTGTGGGATTGAAGAGGTGGGCAGCACACCAGAGGTGAGACACGCTCAGCCACCACACTCCAAGGACCTCCAGAGCCTCAGCACCAGGAGAACTACAGGAGTGGCTCAAAGGAGTGGGAAAAGGTGAAGCCCAAGGACATCCTGCCTGAGGAGAACAGGGCTGGGCAAAGCACAAGGCACTGGGGCAGCAAACACCTCTGGATGGATCCCTCTGGCCCTTCCCAGCTCCCTGGCAGGCAGGTGAAGCCAGAGACCCTCTTCAGGTTCCAGGACTAATGGAAAGCAGTGCCTGTGGATGGACAGACACCCAGCAGGGCCCGGGCACAGGCTGAGCTCTCACCTCTGGCCGTAGTAGCTCTCGAAGAAGTGCTCCTTCCACAGCTCCACCTTCTTCTCCTTTTCGATTTCCTGCCGGATCCGGAGCTGCATCTCGGGGGTGAACTCGCCTGCGGGTGCCAGAGGAGTGTTGTCAGAGCCAGGTGGGTGAACCGGGCACAGCCCAGAGCCCTCACAGTTTGTGGCTGCCCAGAACTGTTCCCCTGTGCCCTCAGAGCAAACCCAACAGCAGCTCAGGACCGTGGAGGTGTGTGAGATGTGCTGGTCCTGCGAGGGCATCACTGACACCACGGTGACCTGAAGGTTTGTCTCCTTCCCACACCACCCCCTGTGTGCTCTTCAGCAGGGGAGGGAAGGCACAGGAGTCACTGCAGTTACCAGAGAGGGGATCCCCCAAAGGGATCCACAGTCATGGAATGTTTCCATCACTGCACAGTTGGACTCTCGGCAATTCGCTCAAATAACAGGATTGTGAGAGATTCTCGCTGAGTTTGTTCTCTGTGCAGCGACTGAGATCTGCCCAAAGGGAAGCTGAGTGTCCCCTGGGAGCACAGTTCCTGCCAGGGGGGAATTGGGGCAGTCCAGGGAAGGGAAGGGAGCTGGGAAGGGGCTGGAGCAGCAGGAGGGGCTGAGGGAGCTGGGGGGGCTCAGCCTGGAGAAAAGAGGAATCAGGAGGGACCTTCTGGCTCTGCAACCCCCTGACAGGAGGGGGAATAGAGGGGCAGCCACAGCTTCTCTGGGCAACCTGTGCCAGGGCCTCCCCACTCTCAGAGGGAAGAATTTCTCCCTAATATCCCATCTAAATATCCAAACTGACATCTCCAAGGACACCACACTGACCCTGGCTGAGGACACTGCCCAGCTCTGGGAACAGAACCCCCCTTCCCTCCTGAGCTCAGCAGTGTCTCTGTTTAGGTACCACGACTCTGGAATGCCACAGCTCCACTGTCATTTCAGAGGGGTTTTAAACACACTTTTCCTTCTTTCCTCATCTTTTCCAGAGATTTGCTCTATTCCACATTTGAAGCTGAACAGAGAACTCCTTCTGCAGCGTCTCTGACCTTGAGGTCCCGGAATTCCGGGCTTGCCTTTGCTTCCAAAGGCTGGGCAGCCTGCAGTGCTCCAGGAAACAGCCTCCAGGCATTCCCCAGACCCTGCTGGGCTCGGGGTGGGGAGGATTTACCTTCTGCCAGCCGCTCCTTCCAGCCCTGGGCGGCCGAGGTGAAGAACTCGTTGTTGAGCGCGGAGCCGCTGAGCTTCAGCAGCCCGTCAGCCCCCACCTGCAGCAGGACACACAGGACAACAGGTCACCTCTGGGCAGGGCAGGGGATCCCCCTGGAACACGGCAGGAGCCCCAGGGCTGCCACAGATCCCTTGGGAACCCGCCTGGAATTCACAACAGCCTCAGTCTGGAGCCAAGGCTGGATCCCCAGGGCTGTGGGAGCCCCAGGGTGGATCCCTGGATCCCCAGGGGCTGTGGGAGCTCCAGGCTGGATCCC
>NW_020938968.1:0-5729 GCF_003984885.1 Neopelma chrysocephalum
TCCCTGTGCTTGGAATCCCTCAGCATTCCCTCATTCCTCTCTCCACTCCCTGTGCTCTGCACCCACCTCCTGCTCCCTGAAATGCCAGAGCTGCCCAAAAGCAGCCTGAGGAACCAGATGTTGTATTTCCAGGGATTTTAGTGCCTTTTTCCCTGACTTTATAACCAAGGCCACCTCCTCCCTGTGCCAGGAACACACACACTGGACCAACAGCCAGCTCTGGCAGCTCCCCCCATTCCACCCCAACCCAAGCAGGGGATGCAAAGATGAGTTTCTGTCCTCTCCAGGTGCCCCAATTCCACCCCAACCCCTCCCAAATCCACAGGGAGCCACGGGCAGCTCCAGCTCTGCAGGTTGGTAACACACCAGACCTGCTGGGAGGGCTCCAAATTCCATTTTCCTGCACCCAGACAGGATTCTATCCACAAATCCAAGCCCTTGGATTGAGGTGCTGCACCTGCACAGGGCACATTCAGGATTTCTCTGAACTGGTGTTTCCCTCAGGAACCAAGTGTGGGAAGAGCCCGGCCTGGCTGATTTCCCTGGATCTGCCTGGGCTGTTTCCATCCCAAATCTCCCTGAAAATGGAACCCAGGCACCACCAGGGCACTGGAACTTTGTGCTGCCCAGGAACAGGAGCCCTTTCCAAGCCTGCTCTGACACTTCCCTGGAGACAGAAGCACTTCCCTGATGAGAACCAGACAAATCCTGACACAGGAAACGACTGACCCGGGCATCCTGCACCTCCAGAAGCTCCTGGTGCCTCACCCAGTGCTTCCAACACCCAATTCTGACCAAAATTCCAGCAGTGCACCAAGGCAAGGATGCAGATACAGCCCTGGGGGACAGCCTGGATCCGGGTTATCCATCCCCTGGCGCTCCCAGCTTTGCTTTTCCACGCCAATCCTGCTCTGAATTCACCATCTCAGGTGAGAGCAGACACGAGCTGGGGGTGCTGCTGGGAGCAAAGAGCCTCCCAACTTTATTCCAGCTGGGAATTGCGTGTTCAGGGAGAGCAAACCTGTTTTAAGTGGGGTGGTGATGAGTGGGGTGATCACCCAGGGCTGGGGACAGCCCAGGGATAAAAGGACAGGATCCCTAGGAAAACCTGGATAAATGTCCTGTGGGTTACACTGGTTCCCATCTCAGCTGAGCAACCCTTGGGAGGGCTGGGATCAGGATCCTGGATCAGGACAGGCTGAGAAATCCAGCTGGATCTGAGCACTGAAATGAGTTTGTATTAAAGCACAAAACATCCCTCTGCGAGAGTTTGGGGACTTGGAGGTGACCCCAGCAGCTCACTTTGGTTTCCATGGCATTCCCAGCACACACTGAAACTTCCTGGCTCTTCCTTTTTCAAAAAAAAAAGCTCAGCAAAGCTGGGCCTTTGAGTGAAACCTGCCCCAGCCAGGGCAGCACAAAGGGACTGGTGGTGCCAGGGGCCAAGATCCCCTGCCCTCCTCATTGTCTGCCTGAAGCCTTAAGCCCCTTCACTTCCCCACAACTGAGGCTTTATCCTCACTCCCACTGTCCTGGGGCTTGGGAAAAACCAGGGAGGGACAAACCCACCCCTCACAGCTTCCTCTGCCAGAGGCAAAATGGGCTGAGTTGGAACCAAAAATGGTTCAGCCTGGGGGGGAGAAAAGGATCCAGGAAAACTTCAGAGCCCCTTCCAGGGCTTAAAGGGGCTCCAGGAGAGCTGGAGAGGGACTGGGGACAAGGAGGGGGGATGGTTTCCCACTGCCAGAGGGTAGGGAGAGATGGGAGATTGGGAAGGGATTCCTGGCTGGGAGGGTGGGGAGACCCTGGCACAGGTTTCCCAGAGAAGCTGTGGCTGCCCCTGGATCCCTGGAAGTGTCCAAGGCCAGGTTGGACGGGGCTTGGAGCAACCTGGTGCTGCCAGTCACTGAAATGAGGGTGGTTAGTGATGACTCCCTGCTAATGCCAGCCAAAAATAACCAATTTAACAGACCTGTGCAATTTATAAACCCCTGACTGACACACAAATTGCATTTTTTTTTACATTACTGCCCGAACAAGGGGGTTTGGGAACTTGTAAATATTAATTCAGTTCTGAAAATCAGCATTTTCCACGCGCACACTGTCACTGATGAGCTGGAGAATTGATCTCAGGGGGATCCCCAGCCAGTGACTGTCCCTGTGCTGGCAGGACAGGCACATTCCTCACTTATTTGGGAGGGCCAAACTGGAGCATCCCTTCCACCCTGCAATTCCCCTGGAGCATCCCTTCCACCCTGCAATCCCCCTGGAGCATCCCTTCCATGCTGCAATCCCACTGGAGCATCCCTTCCACCCTGCAATCCCTCTCCTGCATCCCTTCCACCCTGCAATCCCCCTGGAGCATCCCTTCCACCCTGCAATCCCACTGGAGCATCCCTTCCACCCTGCAATCCCTCTCCTGCATCCCTTCCACCCTGCAATCCCACTGGAGCATCCCTTCCACCCTGCAATCCCCCTGGAGCATCCCTTCCACCCTGCAATCCCCCTGGAGCATTTCCCCCGTGGGCAGCATTTCCCATTTTTTCCCTTTGGAGCATCCCCTTCTTCCCCACTTCCCACGTGAACCAGAACATTCACACCAACATCTTTTTGTTCAGCAGGGGATTAAAAGGAGGTGGTTTAGAAGGCCCAGGTGGTTCCAGGAGCCTGGAAGTGCCAGAGCCAAGAGCCAAGAGCCCCCCAACATCCCCCCCAGCACGTCAGACACGGGCAGGGTTAGGAAAGCAGGGGGTTCCCAGCTCAGCCCCCAGGTTAAAACTTTGCTTTTCCCCCACAAGCAGCACCCAGTGGTGGCCCCAGACAAGGTGCACACACCCCCCACATGCAACCCAAGCACCCTCCTCACCCCAAACCAGCAGGGACAGGGTGGGGGGGACACAGCCAGGAGCCAGGCACCAGCAGGGACATCAGGACATCATTCCCAGCGTGCATCCCACGGGAACTGGGGGGGCAAAGGGCATGCAGGGAGGGCAGGGCAGGGCCAGGAGGGTCACACCAGGGCTGTGGGACCAGGGGCAGGGGGCTCAGGGTGGGGGCAAAGCAGGGGGCTCTGCATCAGCAGGAGCAGCTTCGGGGGGAGCAGCGGTGGGTTCTTACCTTCTGCAGGTGGAGGGCAACCCAAAAAAAGGAGAGAAAGACCCCTTTAAAAACTTGAGCAACACAGTGGACTCGTTGTTAATTCATATAAACCCTCCCCCCCACCCTCCACCAGAGCCACATTTTAAACGTTTTGGGTCGACCTGCAGGGATGTGGAGCCCAGGGGGAGCCCTGGGGAGGGAGGTGGCACTGCCAGGTGGGTCCAGTCTGCTCCCAGGGCACAGCTCCAACTGCAGGACTGTCACCTTTCCCAGGGGATGAGCTTCCCAGGAACCAGAGGGGCCCTCTGGAAGCCTGTCTGCCCCATGCAGACACACAGGGGAACAGGAACTTAATCCTTCAGCCCCCTCCCAGCTCACAGCCCCAGGGCAAAGAGCAGCCCTGGAACCCAGACTGCCAGGGGTCAGATGGAGCAGGACCTTCACCAGCCCCACAGATGATCCATGGCCTCCCCAAGCCACCTACAATGCCAATTCATGCACATTTGAGCCTCCCCCCAGCACTGGGGCTGGACTAATTTATGCCTTTAATTACTGGTCTGTAATGCAGTTTTTTGAGGCCTCAGCTCCGGTGTTTTCCAGGAGAGAGCCAAGCTCTCAGATTCCTGCAGTGCTCATCATCAAGACAGGGTTACACTCCCTGTCCCCAGTCCCTCTCCAGCTCTCCTGGAGCCCCTTTAGGCCCTGGAAGGGGCTCCAAGGTCTCCCTGGATCCTTCTCTTCTCCAGGAGAGCGTTCAAGGGGCAGAAGTGGCACCTCCAGCTTCTCCTCACTTCAGGAATTGTCCTGGTAGGAGCCCCTGCCTGGCTCAGGGCAGAAAACCCTGAGCAAGGGGACAGCCAGGAGTGCCCAGAGGTGACACCCAGACACCAGTGACCCCGTTAAACATTAACCTGAGACTCCACCTGACAGGCACTGATCCAAAAATAGCTCTGACCTGGACTTTGCACCGGAGCCTTTCCCCAGGGATTTCATTGAACACACCCCAGAGGCCTCAGACAACCCCCTGCTCTGCCCTCAGCTACAAATGTCACTGTTTGTCCCCTCCAGAAAGCTCCAAACACAGCTCTGAGCTGCCTGAAGAACCCCCTGCACTGGTGTTCCTGACCCTCCCTGCTCCCAGCCCCACTCCTGAGTGGAGGAACCCAGGGAGAAACCCTGGAGAGCCCCTTGCAGTTAAAATGCTGCCAACAAATTCCCCTCTCCCGCTGGGAAAACATCAGCAAAGAGCCCCAGGACCCCAGCTGGGAGTCAGGAATCCTGCACAGCACAGCCCTAAGAGGCTGGCAGTGCTTTTAGGGACATTTTAGGAGATCCATCTCCCAGGAGAGTGACAAAAATCTCCCTCACTGGAGGGGTCTGAGAGAACCCAGGCTGGTGGTTCCTCAGCAAGGCTCGTGGGTGTCCCTGTCCTGCCCCCCAAACGCACCCAATTCTGCCAATATCAGACCCAGGGGACACGAATTTGAGGTGTCCCAGCTCATCTGAAGGTCACCTTCAAAAGCAGCAGTGAATTAAATAATGTGTAAAGTTATTTATGGTTCAGTTGGCTCCAGCACCTTCCAGGCCAGCTCACAGTTGGCAAATTCAAACCCCTGGAAGGGGGGAACCAAAGGAGGTTTGAGGTGCAGGAAAACCAAATAGAGATGAAGCCAGTAGAGAATGCTCATTTTGGTTAGATATTCACTGATTTCAACACGTCCGAGGAGATCAAGGAAATCCAACGGCAGGTTAAAAACGTGGATTTAAAAAGCTCCTTCTCCTCAAAACAAACGTGTTGCTGACCCTCACTGTTGCTGGAACTCTCCCAGCTGGTTCCTGGAGCACCAGGACAAAAAAATCCTAAATACAGGTGAGGTAACCAGCCAGTATCACCCTGGGTTTCTGTTCTGCTACAAAAAAACCCCCAATATTTAAGATCTTGTCTTGTCCAAAACTCAGCCAAACTGCCCTGCACGCAGCAGAAACCTCTGCTCCCTCAGCTGCTGTTGTTTTATATCACAAGTTGTTTTATATTTCTTCTTCCCTGCAGTTCCAAATCCTCTACACCAGCACCAGTGGCCTGAGCCCCCTAAACTCCCCTCCCCATTCCCCGGAGCTTCTCCAGGAGCAGCTCCTGCCCCAGCACATCCCAGGGATCACTGCAGGGAGATGGAGCTGCCCTGCAAACAGCAAAATGATCCCCCCTGGGCTCCCACTCCCCTCTGCCTCATCCCAGCACGTCTGTAGGGAGGTCACCTGTCACTTCTGGGATTGTTTTCCCCTCTAGAAATCAGAGATTTTAAAGGGATTGATGTAACTGAGGATCTGGGGCCGTAAATGGTGAGTAAAAACCCAACCCCTGGGACTGGGGCTGCTGAGGGGTCTGTGCTGTCCTGGTGCTCAGCACCAGCTCCTTGAGAGGGGAAAACAACTCCCCCAGCCCAGGATCAACCCCCAGACCAACCCTGAGAGGAGGATGAGGGGCTGACAAGGGTTGCAGGCACTGCTGCACTTCTGTTCTGCCCTTTTTTTGTTTGCTGTTTGGTCCCAAATGTGGCCTGAGCAGGCAGAGACTGGATCCTTTGGGTGCCACCTGAGCTCCTGCTCGAGGCTCTGCCCCAAGAGAACAC
>NW_020938969.1:0-6822 GCF_003984885.1 Neopelma chrysocephalum
CCCCTCATGGCGTGGGCCATCTGCTCCTGCGCCGCCTGCAGCAGGTCCCGGGCCAGCGCGGTGCCGTCCAGCGCCGGAGGGTTCTCCTTGGTGCCAGCGCCGGCCTCGGCCTTCCCAGCCCTCGCCCTCAGGGAGCCGGGATCCGCGGGGCTGGTGCTGTGAGACCCCCGCTCTCTCTCACGCTGACCAGACTCCTCCTTGACGCCCAAGTGCTCCTGTTCGTCGCCGGTGCTCTCGTCGTCCGCGTCCTCCTCGCTGCTGCTGCTGCTGCCCCGGCCGGGCCCCTCCTCGCACTCCCCAAACTCTGCCCTGGGACCCTCGGCGGGACTGCTCAGCCCCAGGCGGAGCTCGGGGTTCAAGGAGAAGCCTCTCCTCAAACTCTCCGAGCCGCGGCCGTAGGTGGAGACGTTGAGCAGGTAATGACCGGACATGGCAGGCCTGGACGTCCTCCTGCCCGTGAAGCCCAGCATGAACCTCTGGCTGGTGGAGCTGCTTTCCGCCGGGAAACCTGAGTGTGGGGGGTTCAGCTGCGAGGGCTGAAGGACGGGCAACGAGTTCTGCCTCTGCACCCTCTTGATGAGGGTCTGGAGGATCTGCTCCTGGGTCGCCTTGCTCAGCGCCTCGTGGCTCTGCTGCTGCTCAGGGCCGGGCTCCTTTCCCGAGGGCAGCGGGAAGGTCCTTGGAATGTGAGGCAGAGGCCTGTTCTGGCAGAAGACCTTCCCCAGCTGCTGTGAGGGCAAACCCGACGGTCTGTCGCCCGCCTCGGCCCCGGCGCTGTTCCCGGGAGCAGCGGGAGGAGCCGCCGCCCCTTTCTCTTCCCGAGGGGCCACGGGCACCGCTCTCACCTCTGCCTTGGTGAGCGGCTTCGGCAGGATCTGCTCCAGGGGGACGCTCTTGCCTTGGAGCAGCTGGGTGACCAAAGGGTTGTTGGCAGGAATACTGGAGCTGGCTCTGGGGGGGGTTTTAAGGCCGGGGGCTGCCGAGGAAGCGCCGCAGGGCGGGACGGGGGCAGCGGCGCCCACGGCTCCAGCCTGGGCCTCGGGGCCTGTGGGTGGAAGTGAGGACACCAGAGGGGAAGGGGGTTTGCTTTTGGAATCCTCAGAGCTGGTCCCTCCCGAGGCCGTGGGTGCTCCCGTGCTGGTGCCGCAGCCGGGCCCCTCCCCGAGCGCCGGAGCCCCGCGGGCACAGGGGGCCATCCCTGCTCTGTCCCCACTCCCAGCGCAAGGGGATCCCGTCCCCGGGGTCACCGTCACTGCCGGGGCTGCAGAGGAGGAGGAGCCGGGCCCGGGGGCCCTTGGCTGTAGTTGTGCTCCAGGAGGATGGCCAGGAGCTCCCTGCTCCGCCGCCGGGCTCTCCAGCTGGGAACGGGGAAGAAACCTTCTCGAACCTCCCCCGCCTCCAGTTCCTGCCAGTTCCAGTGGGTTTCCCGCCGTTCCAGTTTGGGTGTTCCCCCCGCCCGGGCCGGGCCCCGGCACGGTCCCCCCGGCCGAGGCGGCGGCGGCGGCGCTGGCGGCGGCGGCGGCGGCCGCTGCCCTCTGAGCCTTGGCCTGCTGGGCTCTCGCCTTGATGTCGGCCAAGGTCCTGGCCCCTGTCCTGCCCGGACTGGCGAGGGAGAGGGGGAAACGTGCCCTGGGAGAGACCTGGCCCGCAGGAAATGGCATCGGGGAGATCCTGGAGACGGGGATCTGGAACAGAGCAGAGCAAAAGGCGCGGCTGAGACACGGGGAGGGTCTCGCCCGTGGGCTGAGGGTTTCAGGGCTGGCGGTTTAGCCTTAGAGAACTAGTTGTAGTTTTGGGGAAACCCCTTTGGAGAAATCCCTCCTCTCCAAATAAGTACCAGGAGAGGTGTAGGACCCTGGGATCTCACCCCCAGTGTAAGTGCAGTACAGTCCCAGTGGCTCAGGGTGGAGCTCGTCCCTCACAGTCACAGCCAGAACCATCAGACACCATCACCCAGGGCCCACCCAGCTCCTCCCTGCGGGGCTGTTCCACACCTGTCGGCCCTTCCTCTGTTCCACACTTCATTCCCATGGAATTTCTGCCCTTTGGAAGGTTGGTGTCACCATCCTGCTCTTCCCCCTGCACACACACCGCTCGTCCCCTCGGTGTCTTTGTACAAACCATAATAATCCCTCCATCTGGAGATTAAATGCCAATATTTCAGTCCTTTCTTCCCAAACATTCCCCTCAGTGTCCCAGTTGACTTTCTCTAGGTTTGCTCTTTCCAGCTGAGCCCTGCACTGCCCTGGGTGCTCCCCCGTCCCCCCTGCAGGGACCTCAGGGGGTTTATTTGAGGTTACATTTGTTTTCCGTATCCACAAAACCTCCCTGAGTCCCACTGAGCTCTGAGCAGCCACTTCACCACTTCTCTCTCTCTTTTGGGAATGACACATCTGTCCCCACGTTCTCCTGCTTTTGCAGTCACCATTTGCAGTCCCCTTCAACTCACCCTGTTAAATCCAACCCCTTTATTTCCCTGGCAGCCCAACCAGCCCTCCTGGATGCTATTCCAGGTCTCTTTATGGACCCCAATCCTGTGTCACTGACAATTCCACTGCTGCTTTCCTGCCTCGGTGCTGTACTGAGGGACATGGGGAGAATAATGATCTGCTTTTAAAGTTCTGAGTTTGCAGCCTCCCAGCACATCAAGGATACTGATATAGGGGAGTAGAATTCCTGGGACACAGAAATGCAGGAATTAAGCAGTTTCCCATTTACAGCTTCCGCCCAAGGCCCCAAACCAGCAGGTCCAGCAGCAGGTGCCTGGTCCTATGACCTGGGGGGCAAAGCCCAGAATGTTTCTGTCCTGCCCGTCCCAGCAGTGACCAACTGCCCATTTCCTTTCCCAGGTGGGTTCTTGGGAAGACTGGGCAGCCCAAGGGCCTCTGGAACTGAGCTGTTCCCCCAGATGCTCTTTCCCTGCTCCTCAGCTGGTGCCACATGGCCTGTTCCAGACACAGGAGTCACTGAGTGTCTGGACTGGCTCTCAGGAAGCCGTGGATGGCATTCCTTCTGGAGCTGGAATTCCTTCTGGAGCAGGACCTCCCACACCCCCAAGGCTCTCTGCACCCCTGCTCTGCCCTCACAGCCTTGCAGCCCCTCTGCAGCTCCCCTGGTTTCCACCCTGGCACCCGGGACAGTGGAAGCTGCCCCTGCCCATGGCAAGGGCTGGAATGAGATGAGTTTTTTAAGGTCCCTTCCCACCCAAACCCCTCTGGGATCCCAAGATTACCTTGAGGGGGGGCACTCGTGGCACGGGGGTCCCGGCGCCAGGAAAGGGCTGGGGCTGGCCCCGAAAGGCCTGGTGGTGCCTGCAGGGCTCCACCACCCGGGGCTTCTTCTCAGGGGTGGCTGGAGCTTCCTCGGGGCTCTCTGCCTTCCTCTTGTGGGGCTCCACGCTGACCTCCATGTCCTCACTCACGGGGGGCTTCTCCTCGGGTGGGGCCGGAGCCCCCGCCGGGCTCTGCCCCTTGGCTGCTGCCTCCCCTGCCCCGGGGCTCTTTGGTTTGCTGGGGGCACCCACAGCCTCGTTCCCTGGCACCTCCTTGGCTGCACTGAGCTTCCTCTCTTCCTCTGGCTTCTGCCTGGTGGCACTTTGGGGTCTGTCCTGCACGGATTCTCCTTGGACTCTCTCTCTGACGGGGACAGAACGGTCGCTGGGCTTCGCCGAGGCCTCGGGGGGCTTGGCCGGCTTTGGTGCCTCCTCTCTTCCTTCCTCTGCTCCTTTTTTCGCTGCTGGTGCTTCCTGGGCTGGCTGTGCCTTGGCCTCGGGGGCAGAGGGGCCGTGTTCCCGGCGTGGAGCTGCCGGGCTGCTCCGGGGCTGGGCGGGCTCTGCCTCGGGATGCGCCGTCAGCCGCTCCGACTCCTCGGGGCTCAGCCCAGAACTGGCACAGAAACAGAGGCACAGTCGGTAAAACATCTGTGCAAAAACCACACACGATCCTTGGGGAAACAGGGGCAGCATCCTCTGCACCCCACACCCCGAATAAATGTCTCTGAGACACAGCTCTGAGAACCTTCTACGCTGTTACTTCTTACGTGAAAAACAGAAATCGGCATCAAAGTTTAAAACCACCTGAATGGGACACCAGGGAGCTCCAGGTCCCTGTCCAGACACTGATTTTCCAGGCTGCAAATCCAATGGGTTTGGCCCACAGTAAATATTCCCTGTGTCAGCCCCCACAGACCCCTGTGCAGGGTGGGAACAAACCCCCGGCCCGGGGCTGCCCTGGGCCCACACGGTGACTCTGGCAGGAAGGGACACGGAAAAGGGGCATTTTTTCCAGAGGAAATCTAATTCCCAGGGTGATTAACTTCATCCACCCCTCTCAAAGAACCATTAAATTCTGTGTTTTTTCCCCAAACACAACCCCATGGAGCCTGAGGAAGCCCGGCCCAATGAGACCCTGGGAATGGTTCCTACCAGAGAAGCTCTCAGGAGCTGGAGGGAACTGAGGTCCTGCTACTCCACATGTCCCCTCCATGTTGTCCTGCTGTCCCCTGTCCCCCTAAAACTCCAAGACTGTGGCTGCTGTCACCTTTCAGCACCCAGAGCCCTGGGTCAGGTGGCTGAGGAAAGCTCTTTCCAAGGCACCAGGTCACCTGGACCCCCAGCCTGGGGTATTCCTGTAGTTGGTACCACAGCTTGTACCTACACACAGCCCAGCCCTGGCTCACCCACAGCATCCCCATCAGACCATGGGATGACAGAAACAATCCAGATGCTCTGGAGGGTTAAAACACCCTGGATTAATGGGAAGGAAACGGACTTGCAGGCACAGGACAAGCAGAAAATCCGGATAACGAGCAGAAATGCAGGATAAGAAATCCCTTATCAGTTATTTATACGTGTCTGCTCCTTCCCAGGTTTCTCAGTAACTCACACAGAAACCTGGAAACCCCTCCACAGCCCCAGAGGGTGGAAAAATCTTAAACCAAGAGGAAACACAGGATAAAAGACGGGCAGGATTGGGAGTTTAACCAGGAGCTGTGGGATTGAAGAGGTGGGCAGCACACCAGAGGTGAGACACGCTCAGCCACCACACTCCAAGGACCTCCAGAGCCTCAGCACCAGGAGAACTACAGGAGTGGCTCAAAGGAGTGGGAAAAGGTGAAGCCCAAGGACATCCTGCCTGAGGAGAACAGGGCTGGGCAAAGCACAAGGCACTGGGGCAGCAAACACCTCTGGATGGATCCCTCTGGCCCTTCCCAGCTCCCTGGCAGGCAGGTGAAGCCAGAGACCCTCTTCAGGTTCCAGGACTAATGGAAAGCAGTGCCTGTGGATGGACAGACACCCAGCAGGGCCCGGGCACAGGCTGAGCTCTCACCTCTGGCCGTAGTAGCTCTCGAAGAAGTGCTCCTTCCACAGCTCCACCTTCTTCTCCTTTTCGATTTCCTGCCGGATCCGGAGCTGCATCTCGGGGGTGAACTCGCCTGCGGGTGCCAGAGGAGTGTTGTCAGAGCCAGGTGGGTGAACCGGGCACAGCCCAGAGCCCTCACAGTTTGTGGCTGCCCAGAACTGTTCCCCTGTGCCCTCAGAGCAAACCCAACAGCAGCTCAGGACCGTGGAGGTGTGTGAGATGTGCTGGTCCTGCGAGGGCATCACTGACACCACGGTGACCTGAAGGTTTGTCTCCTTCCCACACCACCCCCTGTGTGCTCTTCAGCAGGGGAGGGAAGGCACAGGAGTCACTGCAGTTACCAGAGAGGGGATCCCCCAGAGGGATCCACAGACATGGAATGTTTCCATCACTGCACAGTTGGACTCTCGGCAATTCGCTCAAATAACAGGATTGTGAGAGATTCTCGCTGAGTTTGTTCTCTGTGCAGCGACTGAGATCTGCCCAAAGGGAAGCTGAGTGTCCCCTGGGAGCACAGTTCCTACCAGGGGGGAATTGGGGCAGTCCAGGGAAGGGAAGGGAGCTGGGAAGGGGCTGGAGCAGCAGGAGCAGCTGAGGGAGCTGGGGGGGCTCAGCCTGGAGAAAAGAGGAATCAGGAGGGACCTTCTGGCTCTGCAACCCCCTGACAGGAGGGGGAATAGAGGGGCAGCCACAGCTTCTCTGGGCAACCTGTGCCAGGGCCTCCCCACTCTCAGAGGGAAGAATTTCTCCCTAATATCCCATCTAAATATCCAAACTGACATCTCCAAGGACACCACACTGACCCTGGCTGAGGACAGTGCCCTGCTCTGGGAACAGAACCCCCCTTCCCTCCTGAGCTCAGCAGAGTCTCTGTTTAGGTACCACGACTCTGGAATGCCACAGCTCCACTGTCATTTCAGAGGGGTTTTAAACACACTTTTCCTTCTTTCCTCATCTTTTCCAGAGATTTGCTCTATTCCACATTTGAAGCTGAACAGAGAACTCCTTCTGCAGCGTCTCTGACCTTGAGGTCCCGGAATTCCGGGCTTGCCTTTGCTTCCAAAGGCTGGGCAGCCTGCAGTGCTCCAGGAAACAGCCTCCAGGCATTCCCCAGAGCCTGCTGGGCTCAGGGTGGGGAGGATTTACCTTCTGCCAGCCGCTCCTTCCAGCCCTGGGCGGCCGAGGTGAAGAACTCATTGTTGAGCGCGGAGCCGCTGAGCTTCAGCAGCCCGTCAGCCCCCACCTGCAGCAGGACACACAGGACAACAGGTCACCTCTGGGCAGGGCAGGGGATCCCCCTGGAACACGGCAGGAGCCCCAGGGCTGCCACAGATCCCTTGGGAACCCGCCTGGAATTCACAACAGCCTCAGTCTGGAGCCAAGGCTGGATCCCCAGGGCTGTGGGAGCCCCAGGGTGGATCCCTGGATCCCCAGGGGCTGTGGGAGCTCCAGGCTGGATCCC
>NW_020938970.1:0-713 GCF_003984885.1 Neopelma chrysocephalum
ATTGAATTTTTTAGAGTTAAAACTAATCAACAAATCCCACTTAACTTTGAAAAGAAATGGGTTGGATTTGGGTAGAAGACAAGTGGTCATTTCACATCCTTTCTGCCTTTATGGGTAGTCCATAAATCCCTAAGGGAACCATCCCATTCCCAGGATATCCCTCACTCCCAGCCCTGCTCTGGGTGCAGGATGGTGGCTCCCAGCTCCAACCAGTCTGACCAGTCCCTCAGGGCAGCTGCTGCAGGACCATGGGAGCTGTGCCACCAGCAGCTCCCACCTGAACTGACCCTGATCTCCACTGGCACAGGAACCTCCAAACTGGACACTGGAACCTCCAAATTAGAAACATAAACCTCCAAACTGGAAAAAAACCCACCAAATTACACCCAAAAAGACAAATGAGAACCAGCCAAGGTGCTCCCCCAGACCCCAGAAGCCCTGAGGGCTGTGCTGACCCTGCCTGATCCCAGGGAAACACTTTCCTTGGATAAAAGGGGGCTTTCCCCAGCCCTGGAATGTGCACTGAGACCGGGGTTACATTTATCCTTGGAGGTGAATCCTGTCCTCCTTGGATGGAAGGATTTCACCCCTGGCTGGGTCTTTGCTGCCCCTGTGCTTGGAATCCTGCAGCATTCCCTCATTCCTCCCTCCACTCCCTGTGCTTGGAATAACCCAGCATTCCCTCATTCCTCTCTCCACTCCCTGTGCTTGGA
>NW_020938970.1:813-1035 GCF_003984885.1 Neopelma chrysocephalum
CTGTGCTTGGAATCCCCCAGCATTCCCTAATTCCTCCCTCCACTCCCTGTGCTTGGAATCCCCCAGCATTCCCTCATTCCTCTCTCCATTCCCTGTGCTTGGAATCCCCCAGCATTCCCTCATTCCTCCCTCCACTCCCTGTGCTTGGAATCCCCCAGCATTCCCTCATTCCTCTCTCCACTCCCTGTGCTTGGAATCCCCCAGCATTCCCTCATTCCTCCC
>NW_020938971.1:0-713 GCF_003984885.1 Neopelma chrysocephalum
ATTGAATTTTTTAGAGTTAAAACTAATCAACAAATCCCACTTAACTTTGAAAAGAAATGGGTTGGATTTGGGTAGAAGACAAGTGGTCATTTCACATCCTTTCTGCCTTTATGGGTAGTCCATAAATCCCTAAGGGAACCATCCCATTCCCAGGATATCCCTCACTCCCAGCCCTGCTCTGGGTGCAGGATGGTGGCTCCCAGCTCCAACCAGTCTGACCAGTCCCTCAGGGCAGCTGCTGCAGGACCATGGGAGCTGTGCCACCAGCAGCTCCCACCTGAACTGACCCTGATCTCCACTGGCACAGGAACCTCCAAACTGGACACTGGAACCTCCAAATTAGAAACATAAACCTCCAAACTGGAAAAAAACCCACCAAATTACACCCAAAAAGACAAATGAGAACCAGCCAAGGTGCTCCCCCAGACCCCAGAAGCCCTGAGGGCTGTGCTGACCCTGCCTGATCCCAGGGAAACACTTTCCTTGGATAAAAGGGGGCTTTCCCCAGCCCTGGAATGTGCACTGAGACCGGGGTTACATTTATCCTTGGAGGTGAATCCTGTCCTCCTTGGATGGAAGGATTTCACCCCTGGCTGGGTCTTTGCTGCCCCTGTGCTTGGAATCCTGCAGCATTCCCTCATTCCTCCCTCCACTCCCTGTGCTTGGAATAACCCAGCATTCCCTCATTCCTCTCTCCACTCCCTGTGCTTGGA
>NW_020938971.1:813-1035 GCF_003984885.1 Neopelma chrysocephalum
CTGTGCTTGGAATCCCCCAGCATTCCCTAATTCCTCCCTCCACTCCCTGTGCTTGGAATCCCCCAGCATTCCCTCATTCCTCTCTCCATTCCCTGTGCTTGGAATCCCCCAGCATTCCCTCATTCCTCCCTCCACTCCCTGTGCTTGGAATCCCCCAGCATTCCCTCATTCCTCTCTCCACTCCCTGTGCTTGGAATCCCCCAGCATTCCCTCATTCCTCCC
>NW_020938972.1:0-625 GCF_003984885.1 Neopelma chrysocephalum
ATTGAATTTTTTAGAGTTAAAACTAATCAACAAATCCCACTTAACTTGGAAAAGAAATGGGTTGGATTTGGGTAGAAGACAAGTGGTCATTTCACATCCTTTCTGCCTTTATGGGTAGTCCATAAATCCCTAAGGGAACCATCCCATTCCCAGGACATCCCTCACTCCCAGCCCTGCTCTGGGTGCAGGATGGTGGCTCCCAGCTCCAACCAGTCTGACCAGTCCCTCAGGGCAGCTGCTGCAGGACCATGGGAGCTGTGCCACCAGGAGCTCCCACCTGAACTGACCCTGATCTCCACTGGCACAGGAACCTCCAAACTGGACACAGGAACCTCCAAATTAGAAACATAAACCTCCAAACTGGAAAAAACCCCACCAAATTACACCCAAAAAGACAAATGAGAACCAGCCAAGGTGCTCCCCCAGACCCCAGAAGCCCTGAGGGCTCTGCTGACCCTGCCTGATCCCAGGGAAACACTTTCCTTGGATAAAAGGGGGCTTTCCCCAGCCCTGGAATGTGCACTGAGACCGGGGTTACATTTATCCTTGGAGGTGAATCCTGTCCTCCTTGGATGGAAGGATTTCACCCCTGGCTGGGTCTTTGCTGCCCCTGTGCTTGGAATCC
>NW_020938973.1:0-625 GCF_003984885.1 Neopelma chrysocephalum
ATTGAATTTTTTAGAGTTAAAACTAATCAACAAATCCCACTTAACTTGGAAAAGAAATGGGTTGGATTTGGGTAGAAGACAAGTGGTCATTTCACATCCTTTCTGCCTTTATGGGTAGTCCATAAATCCCTAAGGGAACCATCCCATTCCCAGGACATCCCTCACTCCCAGCCCTGCTCTGGGTGCAGGATGGTGGCTCCCAGCTCCAACCAGTCTGACCAGTCCCTCAGGGCAGCTGCTGCAGGACCATGGGAGCTGTGCCACCAGGAGCTCCCACCTGAACTGACCCTGATCTCCACTGGCACAGGAACCTCCAAACTGGACACAGGAACCTCCAAATTAGAAACATAAACCTCCAAACTGGAAAAAACCCCACCAAATTACACCCAAAAAGACAAATGAGAACCAGCCAAGGTGCTCCCCCAGACCCCAGAAGCCCTGAGGGCTCTGCTGACCCTGCCTGATCCCAGGGAAACACTTTCCTTGGATAAAAGGGGGCTTTCCCCAGCCCTGGAATGTGCACTGAGACCGGGGTTACATTTATCCTTGGAGGTGAATCCTGTCCTCCTTGGATGGAAGGATTTCACCCCTGGCTGGGTCTTTGCTGCCCCTGTGCTTGGAATCC
>NW_020938974.1:0-6821 GCF_003984885.1 Neopelma chrysocephalum
GGGGCTGTGGGAGCTCCAGGCTGGATCCCGGGGGCTGTGGGAGCTCCAGGCTGGATCCTGGGGGCTCTGGGAGCTCCAGGTTGGATCTCTGGATCCCAGGGGCTGTGGGAGCTCCAGGCTGGATCCCAGGGGCTGTGGGAGCTCCAGGCTGGATCCCCAGGGCTGTGGGAGCTCCTCCTCATCCTCGCCTCAGCCCAGCCCTCCACAGCCCTGCTGCTGCCCACACATCCATGGTAACAACACCCCCCCGAATGAACCCCAGAAGGATTTTCCAACCATTGTACCTCCTGCACTGAAGAAAAGGGGTTGCTCCCATTGACATAAATAAAGGATTTGGATGTCTGGAACCACAGGAACGTGGAACCCCAGATGGTCTGGGTTGGAAGGGACCTTACAGCCCATCCAGTCCCACCCCCTGCCAGGGGCAGGGACACCTCCCACCATCCCAGGGACACCTCCCACTATCCCAGGGACACCTCCCACTCTCCCAGGGACACCTCCCACTCTCCCAGGTCGCTCCAGCCTGGCCTGGGACACCCCCAGGGCCGGGGCAGCGGCGGCCCGTGGGGCAGGGTGCCCGTGTGAGCCCCCCCAGCCCCTCCATACCTGCCTGTCGACCTCTGGCAGCAGGAGCAGCAGGCGCTGCTGGCACTCGGGGGGGCAGCAGGGAGAAGGTGTGTTTGTTGATCAGCGCCCGCAGGTTCGTGTTCACCAGGATCGAGTCGGGCGTCTCCACGTCGATCTCGGCGCACTTGGCCCTCTTGAGCTGCCCTGCAAACCAACCACAGCCCTGTCAGAGGGGCTGCAGGGCCCCTCTGGAGTCCCCCCTGCACGGGGGAGCTCCACAGGGATCCCTTCTGGGGCTCGAGAATCATGTTTGACCCTGCACATGCAGCCAGAAACAGAGCGTGGGAGGTCCCTCCCAGCCAGAACCCTCCAGCCTGGCTCAGTCACCCTCTTCTCACTCAAGAAGGGGTTCTCAGGAGCGTTTCTACAACTCCTTTTACCCACAGCAATTTTCTGTTTCAAGCCTCCAGTCAAGGCCAGTTTGATCCTCTGGATTTTCTCCTTGGTCTTTCCTACTTTGCTCGCGGCAAAAATCGTTCCAGGAAAATCCCTCAGCTCGTTGTGCTGGTGTGGAAACCCCCACACCAGACAGAGCAGGAACCCCGGGGGGACCCTGCTGTCCCTCTGCTTTGCTGTGTGGGAGCCCCCATGCCCAGCACTGCCCTTTGTGCCCCAGCTCTGGGGCTGTGCTGCTGATTCAGGGGTGGGTGACACAGGAAGCACTTCAGGGAATCACGGAATGTCCCGAGCTGGAAGGGACCCACAGGGACCATCTAAGCTTAGATGTTCAATATCTCCTTGTTTTGCTGATAATGCACTTCTGATCCAAGCTCCAAACCCTGTGGTGGGTGGCCAGTCAGACTGGATGCACCCAAAGGAGATGGAACACGACAGGGACAGCCCAGGGAAGGGCTGGAGCTGGGCCAGGGCAGGGTCAGGTGGGATCTCAGGACAAGGTTCCTCCCCCAGAGGGTGGTTGGGACACTGAACAGGCTCCCCAGGGAATGGGCACAGCCCCAAGGCTGCCAGAGCTCAAGGAGGGTTTGGACAACACCCCAAGGGACAGGGTGGGATTGTTGGGGTGTCTGTGCAGGGCCAGGGGTTGGATGGATGATCCCTGTGGGTCCCTTCCAGCTCAGGACATTCTGTGATCCCATAAGAAGATCAACACCACCCTTGGTGAATGTAAAGAGAACCCCAAAGGTCAGGAGGGCTGAGGAAGCCCAGAGCCCACTGAGGGCCCCAAACCACAGTGGGGTCTGAAGGGTGAGGACCTGGAAGGGATTTCTTTTTCCCTGTTAGTTATCAGAGTGTGTAAGGACATTAAAAGGCCTGATAAATAGTGCAGGTCCTTTTGTGCTCTCAAACAGCTGCGAATTCCCAGGAAAAAGCCCTGATGAGGAGGACTGAGAGAGGCTGATCTGCATATGGAAGGTTGAATTATTTATCCCAATTCCCACAGCAGACTGGCAGCACCTCCCAGGGCTCTCCACAAGTCCCCCCAGCAATGGAATTAACACACTTCACTCAATTCTGCTATTTCAGGCTTCTGTTCTGCCCCTGGAGCAGGGAATGAGGCTCTTACTTGCATGGAGCCTGTCGGATCTCTGGAAGGGCTTCTTGCCCAGCCCTGGCAGGGAGTTCTCGAGCTTCACAGAGGGAGAGGAGCTGGAGGTGGAGTTCTGGGGGCTGCTGGACTGCCCCTCTGCCTGCTTCCCTTCCCAACCTGCCGGGAGAGGAGACCTTGGAACACGGGCACGGACAGAGCAAGGCCCTGTTTGGGTGGAACAGGTTCTCCAACACACAACCCCAGCCCTGGAGTCAGGGACAGGCAATTCCAGGACAGGGACACTCCTCTGTTCTTGTAGCACTTACTGCCCAACAGGCTGAATGCAGGAGATCCCTTTGGAACCACGAGACTATCCCAAAACAAAGGGATGGACACACAAGACTATCCCAAACCCAAGGGATGGGCAGCCATGCCATGTGTGCTTTGACTCTATTTCCCTCTTAGTCCCCATTTATCTCCCACCAGGAATAGTGGGAATCCAACCCAGGACTGTCCTGTTGACACTGCAGAGTTAACAGAGCTCCTGTTGGAGTTCACCATCAGGAAAAAACCTCTTCATACTTTGTGTGTCCTTTCTAAACTTCACTGTCACAGCTTCTCTTCCCTCAGCCCAGCCCAGGGAATTCCTCTTCCCTCCCCTTTGCAGGACTCAGGAGACAGTTCCATGTCCTTCCCAGTCACCACTGGGCCAAACCAGACAGATCCCACCCCTGGGGATCCTCACACATCCCTCACACCCACCTTCTCCTCTGGGCAGCAGAATTCCTGCTGCTGCTGCTGGGAAGAGTTTCTTCCCCAGCTCCTCCTGCCTCCCTGTCCCTGCTCCTCCCAAGGGAGAGGAATTACCCTGAGCTGCTCTCCCCTCTGCTCTCTTCAGGTGAGCACCAGGCACTCCCTCCAGCCTGGAAAGGTGCTGAAGTCCCAGATCTTGGAAGAGAAACTCCAGGGGAGTTGTGACATAGGATTAAGTCACAAAGTAAATGAATTCTGGCTCTAATTCATGACTTGCACTGATCAGTCCCTTCCCCTGCTGTGCCAGCTCTGTTTCTCTCTTCCCCTCCTCTGCCTGGTTCCTTTCCCTCCCTTCTCCTCCTCACACGGGCTGTTCTGGCTCTGACTGAATCCCAGGAATTATGGAATCAGGGAGTGTGGAGAGCCCAGCCCTGCCCAGGATTGCTGGGAGAGCCAAGGCTGTGCCAGGGAATCCTTGGACAAACAGAGCCAGGACAGGAGCACCAACCTTTCCTCCTGCAGCCAAACAGGGACCACCTTTTATTTCCTCTTACACTTGCTGGAAAAAATGGGGTTTCCTTCCCATTTCAGCTTCCTCATTTATCAGAAAGCTGAAGCAGAGACACTGGAAAATTCCCACCTCTGCTTTGGAGCCAGGCTGGGAGAGCTGGGGGTGCTCCCCTGGGGAAGAGAAGGATCTAGGGAGACCTTGGAGCCCCTTCCAGGGCCTAAAGGGGCTCCAGGAGAGCTGGAGAGGGACTGGGGACAAGGGCTGGAGGGACAGGACACAGGGAATGGCTTCCCACTGCCAGAGGGCAGGGAGAGATGGGAGATTGGGAAGGGATTCCTGGTTGGGAGGGTGGGGAGGGGCTGGGATTGAATTCCCAGAGAAGCTGTGTCTGCCCCTGGATCCCTGGAAGTGCCCAAGGCCAGGTTGGACGGGGCTTGGAGCAACCTGGGCTAGTGGGAGGTGTCCCTGCCCATGGCAGGGGGTGGGATGGGATGGGATTTAAGGCCCCTTCCCACCCAAGCTGGGATTTGATGATTCCATGACTCAGAACCAGGCTGACAGAACCAGGACCCACCATGGGAACCAGTTACACTGGAAAGAATTCAGGGAAAACTGGCTGGAGGTAACTCCCAAGAATTCCGGATCCCCTGGGAAATGCTGCTGCTGTTCAGGGAGCTCCTGCCCTGCTGGACCAGCCAGAGCAGGGCAGGGACCTCCTTCACTCCTAACACAGCACAAAGGCTGGAAATGCTGGAAACTTCTCCGGGATCTCTCAGGTGAGAACCTGTTCCTTTGGCACAGGACATGGAATCCACCCTGGGGAACCAGCAGCCACTTGGGAAAACATCAATGCCAGGACAAACAGCCCTGATTTGCCCAGCCCTGGGCAGCACCTGAGCACGGGGAGAGGCTTCAACCAGTGGGATCCATCCAAGATCCGTCCCCGCCCCGACGCATCCCCACCGAAACCAAAGCCAGGGAATCAGGAGCTGGGCCATGTCAGGAGCAGGAGAACAGCACAGCAAGGAGCAGTTTCCCCTGTTATCCCCTCAGGACAGTAAGGGGCCCTCCCATCCCAGTGTCCCTGCACTCACCTGACCTCCCCGGAGCGGAATCCCCGCCCGCCTTGACGGCCTTGAGCAGGACGTGCTGGTTAGAGGAGGACACGGGCATTCCCGCCCGGCATTGCTGCTGCTGCTGCTTCTGCTGCTGCTGCTTCAGGGCCTGGGGGCACAGGGGAAACAGGGGGGGCTCAGCTGGAGCCTTACAAACCCTCCAGGCACGGCACAAACCGCTGGGTCCTCGTTCTGCCCTGGCAAAAGTTCAGCACAACTTCTGACCACTGTGTGCAGTGGGAGGCAGGTGATAAATAATGGGGTTAAACATGATAAATGCACTGCCAAGAGGAGATTTCCCCCCTCTGCATCTACAGCTGAAAGTTAATGGTCACAGAACATCCACAAATAACTCCAGAGTGAAAGTACCACCGTGTGATCCATTCCCTCTCCCGAGGAGAAGCAAAGCAGCAACTTCCTAAAAAACCCTCAACAGAGGCACTGCCCATCAGGGGAAGGGTTTTTAATTAGCAAAGTAACAGAGATTCAAACACTAAAGGAAAGAAAATAACCCCCTTTTGTTTCAGAACAGATTCTTCAAGCAGCAGCCAGGACAGAGCCCAGAAGGCACCACTGGCTGAGCCAAGGGAGGAAGAAGGGATTTGGTTAAACTGCAAACCCAAAGTGTGTTTGCAAAAGCTGAAACCCAAACCCACCAACCTGGAGAGCAGAATAAATGACAGCAGATCAAGGATCCCCTGGAATTTCAGAATGGGAAGTAACAGGATGTGCTGGGCTGCACAGGCACAAACGAGTGGGGCTGCTCGTGGAGATCATCACTGCCCCAAACAATAACATTAACAACGAGGATAATGATAATAACAACACACTTAGAACTAGGGGAGGGAATAAAAATGTGCAGGAACCTGCAGGATCTGCCTCCAGGGGAAAGCAGAAGTGATTTCAGAGTTTAAAGACTCAAATGAGGCAGTGACAGCAGAAGGATCCAGACAAGGAAGAGACACCTGGGATCCTGTTTTCCCATTTATTAAATAGTTCCTATTTAGCCACTTCCACCACGGGTCAGAAAAACATTCAGCCAAACCAAAACACGGCGAGAGTGAACTGACCTCCTGTTACTGAGGTCAAAAAGTTTCTAAAAAAAAAAGAGGGATAAAAAGAGAGACCTGCCAAAAATCCACAAACAAGCCCAAGAAAGCTTTTCCAAACTGTCCCTTGAAGATGAGCCCCAGGGGACAGTGACCACTCCAGTTCCAGGGTTAAAGGCTCTCCCTCAGAAATGCCCCTTCCCTCTTCCCTCCAGGAATGTTGTAATTATTGGGCACAGGCAGGATTAGGGACAGGAAAACCTCCTTTAATTCTCCTTTCACTCAGAGCACTGTGTTTGTCCAGCCCTGCTGCCTCCTGCCCTATATTTGCTCTTTTTATCTGCATTTTATAACTCGTCCTGCCCACAGTGGAAGAAGATGTGACACCTGGTCAAAGTGGCAGGAGGGGGGAACCAACAGGAGCTTCCAGGTCCCTTCCAGCCCAGACTCCTCCAGGATTCCAAGAGGAGCTGCTGAGCACGGGAAGGGAAAGAGGTTTGTACCAAACCCTGAGCCTGATTCCATGGAATCATTGAATCCCAGGATGGTCTGGGTTGGAAGGGAACTTAAAGCTCATCACATTCCACCCCTGCCATGGGCAGGGACACCTCCCACCATCCCAGGTTGCTCCAACCTGGCCTTGGACACTTCCAGGGATCCAGGAGCAGCCACAGCTTTCCTGGGCCAGCTCCATCACTCCCTGAACAAGAGGCCCTCTGGAATGCCATCCTGAGGGCTGCTGCTCAGCTGGGAAAAGTCAGGAAAAGGGGCAGGGCTGGAAGAGGCGAATCCAGTGCGGACACATCCCAATTCCATCTGCTGGGACAGCTCCCAAAATCCCTGGATTCCCACCTCCTCTGCACTGCATCCATAGCTCCTCACAGACATTCCCTTTCCTGAGGAGTAAATCCAACCCCCACAAAGCATTTCCTTCCCAAGGATCATGGGAAGCTGAGCAGTGCAGCTGGGGAAACACCTGCAGATCCCACACTGGGGGATGGATTCACCCGGAATTTTGCACCGGGAGAAGAAAATTGTGTGAGGCACAAACACCTCCCACCCCATGCTGGGCACAGTGAACAGGACCCACAACAGCCTTTCCCAGGCATGGGGAAGAGTCAGAGCCCCTCTGTCCCTCCACACACACACCATCCACAGAATTCCTGCTCTCCTTCCCCTCCATCCACAAAATTCCTGCCCTCCTTCCCCTCCACACACACCATCCACAGAATTCCTGCCCTCCTGCCCCTCCATCCACAGAATTCCTGCCCTCCTTC
>NW_020938975.1:0-5828 GCF_003984885.1 Neopelma chrysocephalum
TCCCTGTGCTTGGAATCCCTCAGCATTCCCTCATTCCTCTCTCCACTCCCTGTGCTCTGCACCCACCTCCTGCTCCCTGAAATGCCAGAGCTGCCCAAAAGCAGCCTGAGGAACCAGATGTTGTATTTCCAGGGATTTTAGTGCCTTTTTCCCTGACTTTATAACCAAGGCCACCTCCTCCCTGTGCCAGGAACACACACACTGGACCAACAGCCAGCTCTGGCAGCTCCCCCCATTCCACCCCAACCCAAGCAGGGGATGCAAAGATGAGTTTCTGTCCACTCCAGGTGCCCCAATTCCACCCCAACCCCTCCCAAATCCACAGGGAGCCTCAGGCAGCTCCAGCTCTGCAGGCTGGTAACACACCAGACCTGCTGGGAGGGCTCCAAATTCCATTTTCCTGCACCCAGACAGGATTCTATCCACAAATCCAAGCCCTTGGATTGAGGTGCTGCACCTGCACAGGGCACGTTCAGGATTTCCCTGAACTGGTGTTTCCCTCAGGAACCAAGTGTGGGAAGAGCCCGGCCTGGCTGATTTCCCTGGATCTGCCTGGGCTGTTTCCATCCCAAATCTCCCTGAAAATGGAACCCAGGCACCACCAGGGCACTGGAACTTTGTGCTGCCCAGGAACAGGAGCCCTTTCCAAGCCTGCTCTGACACTTCCCTGGAGACAGAAGCACTTCCCTGATGAGAACCAGACAAATCCTGACACAGGAAACGACTGACCCGGGCATCCTGCACCTCCAGAAGCTCCTGGTGCCTCACCCAGTGCTTCCAACACCCAATTCTGACCAAAATTCCAGCAGTGCACCAAGGCAAGGATGCAGATACAGCCCTGGGGGACAGCCTGGATCCGGGTTATCCATCCCCTGGCGCTCCCAGCTTTGCTTTTCCACGCCAATCCTGCTCTGAATTCACCATCTCAGGTGAGAGCAGACACGAGCTGGGGGTGCTGCTGGGAGCAAAGAGCCTCCCAACTTTATTCCAGCTGGGAATTGCGTGTTCAGGGAGAGCAAACCTGTTTTAAGTGGGGTGGTGATGAGTGGGGTGATCACCCAGGGCTGGGGACAGCCCAGGGATAAAAGGACAGGATCCCTAGGAAAACCTGGATAAATGTCCTGTGGGTTACACTGGTTCCCATCTCAGCTGAGCAACCCTTGGGAGGGCTGGGATCAGGATCCTGGATCAGGACAGGCTGAGAAATCCAGCTGGATCTGAGCACTGAAATGAGTTTGTATTAAAGCACAAAACATCCCTCTGCGAGAGTTTGGGGACTTGGAGGTGACCCCAGCAGCTCACTTTGGTTTCCATGGCATTCCCAGCACACACTGAAACTTCCTGGCTCTTCCTTTTTCAAAAAAAAAAGCTCAGCAAAGCTGGGCCTTTGAGTGAAACCTGCCCCAGCCAGGGCAGCACAAAGGGACTGGTGGTGCCAGGGGCCAAGATCCCCTGCCCTCCTCATTGTCTGCCTGAAGCCTTAAACCCCTTCACTTCCCCACAACTGAGGCTTTATCCTCACTCCCACTGTCCTGGGGCTTGGGAAAAACCAGGGAGGGACAAACCCACCCCTCACAGCTTCCTCTGCCAGAGGCAAAATGGGCTGAGTTGGAACCAAAAATGGTTCAGCCTGGGGGGGAGAAAAGGATCCAGGAAAACTTCAGAGCCCCTTCCAGGGCTTAAAGGGGCTCCAGGAGAGCTGGAGAGGGACTGGGGACAAGGAGGGGGGATGGTTTCCCACTGCCAGAGGGTAGGGAGAGATGGGAGATTGGGAAGGGATTCCTGGCTGGGAGGGTGGAGAGGCCCTGGCACAGGTTTCCCAGAGAAGCTGTGGCTGCCCCTGGATCCCTGGAAGTGTCCAAGGCCAGGCTGGATGGGGCTTGGAGCAACCTGGTGCTGCCAGTCACTGAAATGAGGGTGGTTAGTGATGACTCCCTGCTAATGCCAGCCAAAAATAACCAATTTAACAGACCTGTGCAATTTATAAACCCCTGACTGACACACAAATTGCATTTTTTTTTTACATCATTGCCCGAACAAGGGGGTTTGGGAACTTGTAAATATCAATTCAATTCTGAAAATTAGCATTTTCCACGTGCACACTGTCACTGATGAGCTGGAGAATTGATCTCAAAGGGATCCCCAGCCAGTGACTGTCCCTGTGCTGGCAGGACAGGCACATTCCTCACTTATTTGGGAGGGCCAAACTGGAGCATCCCTTCCACCCTGCAATTCCCCTGGAGCATCCCTTCCATGCTGCAATCCCACTGGAGCATCCCTTCCACCCTGCAATCCCACTGGAGCATCCCTTCCACCCTGGAATCCAATTGGAGCATCCCTTCCACCCTGCAATCCCCCTCCTGCATCCTTTCCACCCTGCAATCCCCCTGGAGCATCCCTTCCACCCTGGAATCCCCCTGGAGCATCCCTTCCATGCTGCAATCCCACTGGATTATCCCTTCCACCCTTCAATCCCCCTGGAGCATCCCTTCCACCCTGCAATCCCACTGGAGCATCCCTTCCACCCTGCAATCCAACTGGAGCATCCCTTCCACCCTGTAATGCCCCTCCTGCATCCCTTCCACCCTGCAATCCCCTTGGACCATCCCTTCCACCCTGCAATCCCCCTGGAGCATTTCCCCCCTGGGCAGCATTTCCCATTTTTTCCCTTTGGAGCATCCCCTTCTTCCCCTACTTCCCACGTGAACCAGAACATTGACACCAACATCTTTTTGTTCAGCAGGGCATTAAAAGGTGGTGGTTTAGAAGGCCCAGGTGGTTCCAGGAGCCTGGAAGTGCCAGAGCCAAGAGCCCCCCAACATCCCCCCCAGCACGTCAGACACGGGCAGGGTTAGGAAAGCAGGGGGTTCCCAGCTCAGCCCCCAGGTTAAAACTTTGCTTTTCCCCCACAAGCAGCACCCAGGGGTGGCCCCAGACAAGGTGCACACACCCCCCACATGCAACCCAAGCACCCTCCTCACCCCAAACCAGCAGGGACAGGGTTGGGGGGACACAGCCAGGAGCCAGGCACCAGCAGGGACATCAGGACATCATTCCCAGTGTGCATCCCACGGGAACTGGGGGGGCAAAGGGCATGCAGGGAGGGCAGGGCAGGGCCAGGAGGGTCACACCAGGGCTGTGGGACCAGGGGCAGGGGGCTCAGGGTGGGGACAAAGCAGGGGGCTCTGCATCAGCAGGAGCAGCTTCGGGGGGAGCAGCGGTGGGTTCTTACCTTCTGCAGGTGGAGGGCAACCCAAAAAAAGGAGAGAAAGACCCCTTTAAAAACTTGAGCAACACAGTGGACTCGTTGTTAATTCATATAAACCCTCCCCCCCACCCTCCACCAGAGCCACATTTTAAACGTTTTGGGTCGACCTGCAGGGATGTGGAGCCCAGGGGGAGCCCTGGGGAGGGAGGTGGCACTGCCAGGTGGGTCCAGTCTGCTCCCAGGGCACAGCTCCAACTGCAGGACTGTCACCTTTCCCAGGGGATGAGCTTCCCAGGAACCAGAGGGGCCCTCTGGAAGCCTGTCTGCCCCATGCAGACACACAGGGGAACAGGAACTTAATCCTTCAGCCCCCTCCCAGCTCACAGCCCCAGGGCAAAGAGCAGCCCTGGAACCCAGACTGCCAGGGGTCAGATGGAGCAGGACCTTCACCAGCCCCACAGATGATCCATGGCCTCCCCAAGCCACCTACAATGCCAATTCATGCACATTTGAGCCTCCCCCCAGCACTGGGGCTGGACTAATTTATGCCTTTAATTACTGGTCTGTAATGAAGTTTTTTGAGGCCTCAGCTCCGGTGTTTTCCAGGAGAGAGCCAAGCTCTCAGATTCCTGCAGTGCTCATCATCAAGACAGGGTTACACTCCCTGTCCCCAGTCCCTCTCCAGCTCTCTTGGAGCCCCTTTAGGCCCTGGAAGGGGCTCCAAGGTCTCCCTGGTTCCTTCTCTTCTCCAGGAGAGCGTTCAAGGGGCAGAAGTGGCACCTCCAGCTTCTCCTCACTTCAGGAATTGTCCTGGTAGAAGCCCCTGCCTGGCCCAGGGCAGGAAACCCTGAGCAAGGGGACAGCCAGGAGTGCCCAGAGGTGACACCCAGACACCAGTGACCCCGTTAAACATTAACCTGAGACTCCACCTGACAGGCACTGATCCAAAAATAGCTCTGACCTGGACTTTGCACCGGAGCCTTTCCCCAGGGATTTCATTGAACACACCCCAGAGGCCTCAGACAACCCCCTGCTCTGCCCTCAGCTACAAATGTCACTGTTTGTGTCCTCCAGAAAGCTCCAAACCCAGCTCTGAGCTGCCTGAAGAACCCCCTGCACTGGTGTTCCTGACCCTCCCTGCTCCCAGCCCCACTCCTGAGTGGAGGAACCCAGGGAGAAACCCTGGAGAGCCCCTTGCAGTTAAAATGCTGCCAACAAATTCCCCTCTCCCACTGGGAAAACATCAGCAAAGAGCCCCAGGACCCCAGTTGGGAGTCAGGAATCCTCCACAGCACAGCCCTAAGAGGCTGGCAGTGCTTTTAGGGACATTTTAGAGGAGCCATTTCCCAGGAGAGTGACAAAAATCTCCCTCACTGGAGGGGTCTGAGAGAACCCAGGCTGGTGGTTCCTCAGCAAGGCACGTGGGTGTCCCTGTCCTGCCCCCCAAACACACCCAATTCTGCCAATATCAGACCCAGGGGACACGAATTCGAGGTGTCCCAGCTCATCTGAAGGTCACCTTCAAAAGCAGCTGTGAATTAAACAATGTGTAAAGTTATTTATGGCTCAGTTGGCTGCAGCACCTTCCAGGCCAGCTCACAGTGGGCAAATTCGACCCCCTGGAAAGGGGGGGAACCAAAGGAGGTTTGAGGTGCAGGAAAACCAAATAGAGATGAAGCCAGTAGAGAATGCTCATTTTGGTTAGATATTCACTGATTTCAACACATCCGAGGAGATCAAGGAAATCCAACGGCAGGTTAAAAACGTGGATTTAAAAAGCTCCTTCTCCTCAAAACAAACGTGTTGCTGATCCTCACTGTTGCTGGAACTCTCCCAGCTGGCTCCTGGAGCACCAGGACAAAAAAATCCTAAATACAGGTGAGGTAACCAGCCAGCATCACCCTGGGTTTCTGTTCTGCTACCAAAAAACCCCATTATTTAAGATCTTGCCAAACTGCCCTGCACGCAGCAGAAATCTCTGCTCCCTCAGCTGCTGTTGTTTTATATCACAAGTTGTTTTATATTTCTTCTTCCCTGCAGTTCCAAACCCTCTACACCAGCACCAGTGCCCTGAGCCCCCTAAACTCCCCTCCCCATTCCCTGGAGCTTCTCCAGGAGCAGCTCCTGCCCCAGCACATCCCAGGGATCACTGCAGGGAGATGGAGCTGCCCTGCAAACAGCAAAATGATCCCCCCTGGGCTCCCACTCCCCTCTGCCTCATCCCAGCACGTCTGTGGGGAGGTCACCTGTCACTTCTGGGATTGTTTTCCCCTCTGGAAATCAGAGATTTTAAAGGGATTGATGTAACTGAGGATCTGGGGCCATAAATGGTGAGTAAAAACCCAACCCCTGGGACTGGGGCTGCTGAGGGGTCTGTGCTGTCCTGGTGCTCAGCACCAGCTCCTTGAGAGGGGAAAACAACTCCCCCAGCCCAGGATCAACCCCCAGACCAACCCTGAGAGGAGGATGAGGGGCTGACAAGGGTTGCAGGCACTGCTGCACTTCTGTTCTGCCCTTTTTTTGTTTGCTGTTTGGTCCCAAATGTGGCCTGAGCAGGCAGAGACTGGATCCTTTGGGTGCCACCTGAGCTCCTGCTCGAGGCTCTGCCCCAAGAGAACAC
>NW_020938976.1:0-6949 GCF_003984885.1 Neopelma chrysocephalum
GGGGCTGTGGGAGCTCCAGGCTGGATCCCGGGGGCTGTGGGAGCTCCAGGCTGGATCCTGGGGGCTCTGGGAGCTCCAGGTTGGATCTCTGGATCCCAGGGGCTGTGGGAGCTCCAGGCTGGATCCCGGGGGCTGTGGGAGCTCCAGGCTGGATTCCAGGGGTTGTGGGAGCTCCAGGCTGGATCCCCAGGGCTGTGGGAGCTCAAGGTTGGATCTCTGGATCCCTGGGGCTGTGGGAGCTCCAGGGTGGATCCTGGGGGCTGTGGGAGCTCCAGGGTGGATCCTGGGGGCTGTGGGAGCTCCTCCTCATCCTCACCTCAGCCCAGCCCTCCCTGCTGCTGCCCACACATCCATGGTAGCAACACACCCCCGAATGAACCCCAGAAGGATTTTCCAACCCTTGTACCTCCTGCACTGAAGAAAAGGGGTTGCTCCCATTGACATAAATAAAGGATTTGGATGTCTGGAACCACAGGAACGTGGAACCCCAGATGGTCTGGGTTGGAAGGGACCTTACAGCCCATCCAGTCCCACCCCCTGCCAGGGGCAGGGACACCTCCCACTATCCCAGGGACACCTCCCACTATCCCAGGGACACCTCCCACTCTCCCAGGTCGCTCCAGCCTGGCCTGGGACACCCCCAGGGCCGGGGCAGCGGCGGCCCGTGGGGCAGGGTGCCCGTGTGAGCCCCCCCAGCCCCTCCATACCTGCCTGTCGACCTCTGGCAGCAGGAGCAGCAGGCGCTGCTGGCACTCGGGGGGCAGCAGGGAGAAGGTGTGTTTGTTGATCAGCGCCCGCAGGTTCGTGTTCACCAGGATCGAGTCGGGCGTCTCCACGTCGATCTCGGCGCACTTGGCCCTCTTGAGCTGCCCTGCAAACCAACCACAGCCCTGTCAGAGGGGCTGCAGGGCCCCTCTGGAGTCCCCCCTGCACGGGGGAGCTCCACAGGGATCCCTTCTGGGGCTCGAGAATCATGTTTGACCCTGCACATGCAGCCAGAACCAGAGTGTGGGAGGTCCCTCCCAGCCAGAACACCCCACACCCGAGGCACTGCAGCCCCTCTTCTCACTCAAGAAGGGGTTCTCAGGAGCGTTTCTACAACTCCTTTTACCCACAGCAATTTTCTGTTTCAAGCCTCCAGTCAAGGCCAGTTTGATCCTCTGGATTTTCTCCTTGGTCTTTCCTACTTTGCTCGCGGCAAAAATCGTTCCAGGAAAATCCCTCAGCTCGTTGTGCTGGTGTGGAAACCCCCACACCAGACAGAGCAGGAACCCCGGGGGGACCCTGCTGTCCCTCTGCTTTGCTGTGTGGGAGCCCCCATGCCCAGCACTGCCCTTTGTGCCCCAGCTCTGGGGCTGTGCTGCTGATTCAGGGGTGGGTGACACAGGAAGCACTTCAGGGAATCACGGAATGTCCCGAGCTGGAAGGGACCCACAGGGACCATCTAAGCTTAGATGTTCAATATCTCCTTGTTTTGCTGATAATGCACTTCTGATCCAAGCTCCAAACCCTGTGGTGGGTGGCCAGTCAGACTGGATGCACCCAAAGGAGATGGAACACGACAGGGACAGCCCAGGGAAGGGCTGGAGCTGGGCCAGGGCAGGGTCAGGTGGGATCTCAGGACAAGGTTCCTCCCCCAGAGGGTGGTTGGGACACTGAACAGGCTCCCCAGGGAATGGGCACAGCCCCAAGGCTGCCAGAGCTCAAGGAGGGTTTGGACAACACCCTGAGGGACAGGGTGGGATTGTTGGGGTGTCTGTGCAGGGCCAGGGGTTGGATGGATGATCCCTGTGGGTCCCTTCCAGCTCAGGACATTCTGTGATCCCATAAGAAGATCAACACCACCCTTGGTGAATGTAAAGAGAACCCCAAAGGTCAGGAGGGCTGAGGAAGCCCAGAGCCCACTGAGGGCCCCAAACCACAGTGGGGTCTGAAGGGTGAGGACCTGGAAGGGATTTCTTTTTCCCTGTTAGTTATCAGAGTGTGTAAGGACATTAAAAGGCCTGATAAATAGTGCAGGTCCTTTTGTGCTCTCAAACAGCTGCGAATTCCCAGGAAAAAGCCCTGATGAGGAGGACTGAGAGAGGCTGATCTGCATATGGAAGGTTGAATTATTTATCCCAATTCCCACAGCAGACTGGCAGCACCTCCCAGGGCTCTCCACAAGTCCCCCCAGCAACAGAATTAACACACTTCACTCAAAATTCTGCTCTTTCAGGCTTCTGTTCTGCCCCTGGAGCAGCCAAAGCCCTGGGAGCAGGGAATGGGGCTCTTACTTGCATGGAGCCTGTCGGATCTCTGGAAGGGCTTCTTGCCCAGCCCTGGCAGGGAGTTCTCGAGCTTCACAGAGGGAGAGGAGCTGGAGGTGGAGTTCTGGGGGCTGCTGGACTGCCCCTCTGCCTGCTTCCCTTCCCAACCTGCCGGGAGAGGAGACCTTGGAACACGGGCACAGACAGAGCAAGGCCCTGTTTGATGGAACAGGTTCTCCAACACACAACCCCAGCCCTGGAGTCAGGGACAGGCAATTCCAGGACAGGGACACTCCTCTGTTCTTGTAGCACTTACTGCCCAACAGGCTGAATGCAGGAGACCCCTTTGGAACCACGAGACTATCCCAAAACAAAGGGATGGACACACGAGACTATCCCAAACCCAAGGGATGGGCAGCCATGCCATGTGTGCTTTGACTCTATTTCCCTCTTAGTCCCCATTTATCTCCCACCTGGAATAGTGGGAATCCAACCCAGGACTGTCCTGTTGACACTGCAGAGTTAACAGAGCTCCTGTTGGAGTTCACCATCAGGAAAAAACCTCTTTGTACTTTATGTGTCCTTTCTAAACTTCACTGTCACAGCTTTTGTTCCCTCAGCCCAGCCCAGGGAATTCCTCTTCCCTCCCCTTTGCAGGACTCAGGAGACAGTTCCATGTCCTCCTTCCAAGCCAAACCAGACAGATCCCACCCCTGGGGATCCTCACACATCCCTCACACCCACCTTCTCCTCTGGGCAGCAGAATTCCTGCTGCTGCTGCTGGGAAGAGCTTCTTCCCCAGCTCCTCCTGCCTCCCTGTCCCTGCTCCTCCCAAGGGAGAGGAATTACCCTGAGCTGCTCTTTCCTCTGCTCTCTTCAGGTGAGCACCAGGCACTCCCTCCAGCCTGGAAAAGGTGCTGAAGTCCCAGATCTTGGAAGAGAAACTCCACGGGAGTTGTGACATAGGATTAAGTCACAACCTAAATGAATTCTGGCTCTAATTCATGACTTGCACTGATCAGTCCCTTCCCCTGCTGTGCCAGCTCTGTTTCTCTCTTCCCCTCCTCTGCCTGGTTCCTTTCCCTCCCTTCTCCTCCTCACACGGGCTGTTCTGGCTCTGACTGAATCCCAGGAATTATGGAATCAGGGAGTGTGGAGAGCCCAGCCCTGCCCAGGATTGCTGGGAGAGCCAAGGCTGTGCCAGGGAATCCTTGGACAAACAGAGCCGGGACAGGAGCACCAACCTCCCTTCCTGCAGCCAAACAGGGACCACCTTTTATTTCCTCTTACACTTGCTGGAAAAAATGGGGTTTCCTTCCCATTTCAGCTTCCTCATTTATCAGAAAGCTGAAGCAGAGACACTGGGAAATTCCCACCTCTGCTTTGGAGCCAGGCTGGGAGAGCTGGGGGTGCTCAGCTGGAGAAGAGAAGGATCCAGGGAGACCTTGGAGCCCCTTCCAGGGCCTAAAGGGGCTCCAGGAGAGCTGGAGAGGGACTGGGGACAAGGGCTGGAGGGACAGGACACAGGGAATGGCTTCCCACTGCCAGAGGGCAGGGAGAGATGGGAGATTGGGAAGGGATTCCTGGTTGGGAGGGTGGGGAGGGGCTGGGATTGAATTCCCAGAGAAGCTGTGGCTGCCCCTGGATCCCTGGAAGTGCCCAAGGCCAGGTTGGACGGGGCTTGGAGCAACCTGGGCTAGTGGGAGGTGTCCCTGCCCATGGCAGGGGGTGGGACAGGGTGGGATTTAAGGCCCCTTCCCACCCAAGCTGGGATTTGATGATTCTGTGACTCAGAACCAGGCTGACAGAACCAGGACCCACCGTGGGAACCAGTTACACTGGAAAGAATTCAGGGAAAACAGGCTGGAAGTAACTCCCAAGAATTCCGGATCCCCTGGGAAATGCTGCTGCTGCTCAGGGAGCTCCTGCCCTGCTGGACCAGCCAGAGCAGGGCAGGGACCTCCTTCACTCCTGACACAGCACAAAGGCTGGAAATGCTGGAAACTTCTCCGGGATCTCTCAGGTGAGAACCTGTTCCTTTGGCACAGGACATGGAATCCACCCTGGGGAACCAGCAGCCACTTGGGAAAACATCAATGCCAGGACAAACAGCCCCGATTTGCCCAGCCCTGGGCAGCACCTGAGCACGGGGAGAGGCTTCAACCAGTGGGATCCATCCAAGATCCGTCCCCGCCCCGACGCATCCCCACTGACACCAAAGCCAGGGAATCAGGAGCTGGGCCATGTCAGGGGCAGGAGAACAGCACAGCAAGGAGCAGTTTCCCCTGTTATCCCCTCAGGACAGTAAGGGGCCCTCCCATCCCAGTGTCCCTGCACTCACCTGACCTCCCCGGAGCGGAATCCCCGCCCGCCTTGACGGCCTTGAGCAGGACGTGCTGGTTAGAGGAGGACACGGGCATTCCCGCCCGGCATTGCTGCTGCTGCTGCTTCTGCTGCTGCTGCTTCAGGGCCTGGGGGCACACAGGGGACAGGGGGGGGCTCAGCTGGGGCCTTACAAACCATCCAGGCACGGCACAAACTGCTGGGTCCTCGTTCTGCCCCGGCTAAAGTTCAGCACAACTTCCGACCACTGTGTGCAGTGGGAGGCAGGTGATAAATAATAGGGTTAAACATGATAAATGCACTGCCAAGAGGAGATTTCCCCCCTCTGCATCTACAGCTGAAAGTTAATGGTCACAGAACATCCACAAATAACTCCAGAGTGAAAGTACCACCGTGTGATCCATTCCCTCTCCCGGGGAGAAGCAAAGCAGCAACTTCCTAAAAAACCTTCAACAGAGGCACTGCCCATCAGGGGAAGGGTTTTTAATTAGCAAAGTAACAGAGATTCAAACACTAAAGGAAAGAAAATAAACCCCTTTTGTTTCAGAGCAGACTCTTCAAGCAGCAGCCAGGACAGAGCCCAGAAGGCCCCGTTGGCTGAGCCAAGGAGGGAAGAAGGGATTTGGTTAAACTGCAAACCCAAAGTGTCTGTTTGCAAAAGCTGAAACCCAAACCCACCAACCTGGAGAGCAGAATAAATGACAGCAGATCAAGGATCCCCTGGAATTTCAGAATGGGAAGTAACAGGATGTGCTGGGCTGCACAGGCACAAACGAGTGGGGCTGCTCGTGGAGATCATCACTGCCCCAAACAATAACATTAACAACGAGGATAATGATAATAACAACACACTTAGAACTAGGGGAGGGAATAAAAATGTGCAGGAACCTGCAGGATCTGCCTCCAGGGGAAAGCAGAAGTGATTTCAGAGTTTAAAGACTCAAATGAGGCAGTGACAGCAGAAGGATCCAGACAAGGAAGAGACACCTGGGATCCTGTTTTCCCATTTATTAAATAGTTCCTATTTAGCCACTTCCACCACGGGTCAGAAAAACATTCAGCCAAACCAAAACACGGCGAGAGTGAACTGACCTCCTGTTACTGAGGTCAAAAAGTTTCTAAAAAAAAAAGAGGGATAAAAAGAGAGACCTGCCAAAAATCCACAAACAAGCCCAAGAAAGCTTTTCCAAACTGTCCCTTGAAGATGAGCCCCAGGGGACAGTGACCACTCCAGTTCCAGGGTTAAAGGCTCTCCCTCAGAAATGCCCCTTCCCTCTTCCCTCCAGGAATGTTGTAATTATTGGGCACAGGCAGGATTAGGGACAGGAAAACCTCCTTTAATTCTCCTTTCACTCAGAGCACTGTGTTTGTCCAGCCCTGCTGCCTCCTGCCCTATATTTGCTCTTTTTATCTGCATTTTATAACTCGTCCTGCCCACAGTGGAAGAAGATGTGACACCTGGTCAAAGTGGCAGGAGGGGGGAACCAACAGGAGCTTCCAGGTCCCTTCCAGCCCAGACTCCTCCAGGATTCCAAGAGGAGCTGCTGAGCACGGGAAGGGAAAGAGGTTTGTACCAAACCCTGAGCCTGATTCCATGGAATCATTGAATCCCAGGATGGTCTGGGTTGGAAGGGACCTCAAAGCTCATCCCATTCCACCCCTGCCACGGGCAGGGACACCTTCCACTGTCCCAGGCTGCTCCAACCTGGCCTTGGACACTCCCAGGGATCCAGGGGCAGCCACAGCTTTCCTTGGCAACCTGGGCCAGCTCCATCACTCCCTGAACAAGAGGCCCTCTGGAATGCCATCCTGAGGGCTGCTGCTCAGCTGGGAAAAGTCAGGAAAAGGGGCAGGGCTGGAAGAGGCGAATCCAGTGCGGACACATCCCAATTCCATCTGCTGGGACAGCTCCCAAAATCCCTGGATTCCCACCTCCTCTGCACTGCATCCAGAACTCCTCACAGACATTCCCTTTCCTGAGGAGTAAATCCAACCCTCACAAAGCATTTCCTTCCCAAGGATCATGGGAAGCTGAGCAGTGCAGCTGGGGAAACACCTGCAGATCCCACACTGGGGCACGGATTCACCCGGAATTTTGCACCGGGAGAAGCAAATTGTGTGAGGCACAAACACCTCCCACCCCATGCTGGGCACAGTGAACAGGACCCACAACAGCCTTTCCCAGGTATGGGGAAGAGTCAGAGCCCCTCTGTCCCTCCACACACACACCATCCACAGAATTCCTGCTCTCCTTCCCCTCCATCCACAAAATTCCTGCCCTCCTTCCCCTCCACACACACCATCCACAGAATTCCTGCCCTCCTGCCCCTCCATCCACAGAATTCCTGCCCTCCTTC
>NW_020938977.1:0-8966 GCF_003984885.1 Neopelma chrysocephalum
AATTCCTGCCCTCCTTCCCCTCCATCCACAGAATTCCTGCCCTCCTCCCCTTCCTTCCACATGGACATGCAGCACCCCTGGAATTCCGTGGAAGGGAACCAGGGGAAGAAGTCAGTGCATTTAATTCTTTCCCCCCAAAAAACTAAAGTCACTCAAACCATTTCCTAAACCGGACTGTGGAAACCCACGGACACTCATCAGGGGGCTGGGGGAAAATAAATCACATTTTATGGCCTTTCTTTAAAACAATACTTATAAAGGTCCTGATGCTTATTTAGGGAAAAGGCAAAGGAATGGAACAATACTTTGGAAAGGAAGGAAAGCACAATACTTTGATCACCTTCAGGGGAGGGGGAAGTTTCAGTTCATGGAAACCGAGAATTCCCGGATTAATTTCAGGTGCAGTTTCACGGGGAAACGCCATTTCCCAGAGGAACAGGGGCACTGCAGGGCTGTCCAGGAGGATCCCCCGGGGCCACTCACCTGTTTGAGAGCCTTCTTGCTGTGCTTCTGGGAGGAGGAGAGCACCTTGCCCGGGATGGAGGGGGACGGGCAGCCCGGCTGCGGGGACGACGTCTGGGCCAGGCGGGACGACACTGCGGGGACAGAGAGGGACAGACAGGGATGGACACAATCCTTGAGCCTTCCCCTGACAGCAGCTCCTCACCAGGAGCCCTGCACAGCAGTGGGAACACCCACGGGGTGCAGAGGAATTGGAGTTTCACTGGCACTTGCTCCTTTTTGAAAAGAAATATGGGAATACACAGGATATCCCAGGAAAGGCAGGTGCATTCCCAGGGGGTGAGTGCAGAAGTCCAGTCCAAGCCAGATGGAGTCCTGGAGTGAGGCTGGATCCAGTTCCAGGTGATTTAACCCTTAAAGAGCCTCGTCAGAGCCAACAAACTGGGGATGGGAGTCAAACAACAGCTGCTGGTGTGGCTCAAACCAACCTGGTTTGGCACAGGACACCCAAAACCCCAACTCTGGGGACACCTCCCGCCAGCCCAGGGGGATCCAAGCCCCATCCAGCCTGGCCTGGGACACTTCCAGGGATCCAGGGGCAGCCACAGATCCTCTGGGCAACCTGGGCCAGGGTTGAACCCTCCCAGGGAAGAATTCCAGCCCAGTCTCCCACCTCTCCCTGCCCTCTGGCAGTGGGATCCATTCCCTGTGTCCTGTCCCTCCAGCCCTTGTCCCCAGTCCCTCTCCAGCTCTCCTGGAGCCCCTTTAGGCTCTGGGAGGGGCTCTCAGGTCTCCCTGGAGCCTTCTCTTAAAAAGAAGAGCCCTGAGTCAGCAAATTCCTGGCCTGTGAATTTGTGGGATAACAACAAACGCTGAGAGATCAAAGGAACCAAGTGAGGAGTAAAAGAGTGTTTGGTGCAGGGTGACCCCTGCCACAATAAACACATTCCCATCTAAACCAGTTAAACGATCACTTCCTGAAGCAATTAGTTCTTGAGCACACCAGAATAAAGCAGTGAAGGAGCCAAGAGATAATGACCCAGCTCCTCACCAGCCACAGCCAGAGGGATCCCCCTCAGCATCCAGGGAGAAGGGCAGCTCCCAAAAACAGGGCAGGGGCAGCAGAACACACAGAATCAGCAAAAATGAATTATAAAAGGTGAAACTCTCACGTGTGGCTCGGATTCCCTGGAGGGAGCAGGTTTTCAGGGGGCTCATACAGCAGGGAGGGGGCAATCCCAGCCCCTGGAAGGCCAGGAAATACAGCAGCAACTGCAAGGTTTGGGTCCCCAACAGCCCCTGGGGGGCTTAAACACCCCCAGGTGATCCCTGCCCACAGGGCACAGAGAGCAGAATCACCACTGCAGAGGCCAAAACAACCCAACCCTGGTGTCACACCAAGGGCTGCCAAGCACAGGCTGTGTCTGGGTGGGATATCTGTCTTCACTCTGGCTTTCTTACAAACTGAAAAGGGTGTGGGGCTGAGATTCTACTCCTGATGCCTTTAAAAGCTCGGTGTTTTGAGGGAAGCTGCAGGAATGCTGACAGGAGGCACCCTGGAAAGCAGCACTGATGGGACAACACTCCAGGGGCTGCTCTGCCTGTTCCCTACAACCCCCAAAGCACTGGGCAGTCCCTCCTCTCACTCACCTGCACAAAGAAACTGGGCAGGAGGAGGAGCAGTGAGATTTATTCACCAAGAACTGACTGAGGAGGATGAGTGGATAATAATTCCTGGAGGTGTCATCCAAAGGCAGTGGTGGAAGGGATGCTTTGGGTTGGAAGGGACCTTGAATCTCATCCCATTCCACCCCCTGCCATGGGCAGGGACACCTCCCACCAGCCCAGGCCGCTCCAAGCCCTGTCCAGCCTGGCCTGGGACACTTCCAGGGATCCAGGGGCATCCCAAACTCCTGCTCCAGGGCTGGCTGTGTGACCAGGGGCTCGTCTGCTCCACGATGAAAAGCTGCCCTTCACTCAGCTGGGCTGGAAGTACAGTTGAGCTGAACTAAAAATACAACCCCCCCCCTCCAACTGTGAGCAGTCTCAAGCTTAAAATAACCCAATTTGAAGCAGCTAATGGGATCCAGATGTATCACAGGAAAAACTCGGAGTGAAGTCATTAAAACACGCTTTGAGGAGCACAGAAATGTCTCTGGTTAATCACAGGCTGCTCTGGGTTGGAAGGGACTTGAAAGATCATCCAGACCCACCCCCTGCCACGGGTAGGGACCCTTCCCACTTAAACCAGCCTGGGATTCAAGGATTCTGTGGATTTGAGGACCAACAAGGCACTGTGGAAGCAGAAACAAGAGGCAGATCCACGGAAAAGCAGCACAAACACAGAGCCAGCAGCTGGATCTTGAACAGGTTCACCCCAGCCCACAGCCCAGAACCTGAACAGGTTCACCCCAGCCCACAGCCCAGCACTTGGGCTCTACAACAGCAACCCCAAATTAACACTGAGAGCAAACTGACTGTGATTGGTGTCACTGCATTTTGAGTAACAGTTTATTTTCCAGAGGATCCAGTCAGTGGAACTCTGGAGAAGTGTCACACCTGCAGTGAAACACACCCTGGGCAATCCTGTCCCTCTCAAGCCCCCGGGGCAGGGGGTGGTTGTGAAAACCCCTGGATGTCCCAGTGAAGAACCTCCTGCTTCTTTACAGAATCCCTCAGTAGAATATCTTCTCTTTTTGAGTGGTGTTTGTGGCACCACAGGGCGCTGGGGACACGTGTGATCCCGAGCCACAGCATCTCCCTGGAGCACAGGGAGCTTCCTGAGGGACACATGGAATCATCCAACCCCAGACTGGTTTGTCACCCCGTGAAGGAGCATTTCCTGCACTGCTAAAACCACACAGCTGACCTGGAAACAGTCATTTCAGACTCTTTAGGAATCCTCCAAAACGATTTTATCCAGAGGAAGTGATGAGGACAATCCAACACCAACGATCCCATTTACCCCCAGTTCCAGGGGACGGAGCTGGAATACAGGCCTGTGCTCCCAAGTCCTAAATCTGGGGTCAAAGGACAACCAGTATAGATGAATTTAAGCTGTTCCCCTGCATTCCCTTCCCTGCTTTTACCTGCTGCCACTTAAACAAACCACCACAGGGCAGGAATCCTGTGCAGAGCATCCAGTCCCAGGGCCTCTGATCCAGGAGCCAGCCCAGGGGGTAACATCCAGCCACTGTCAAAACTCAGAACCATCAAATCCCAGAACGGTTTGGGTGGAAAAGGACCTTAAAGCTCATCCAGTGCCACCCCCTGCCACGGGCAGGGACACCTTCCACCAGCCCAGGTCGCTCCAAGCCCCGTCCAGCCTGGCCTTGGACACTTGCAGGGATTAGCCAAGATCAAATTCAGTTTCTTCTCTGCCTTTGAGAGAGCAGTTTGCAGCCACCACTGTCAGAACCCATCAAACTGAAGCCGTTTGAGCTCTTCCTCCCCCAGTTGTTTGTGATTAACTCTTCCCGAGTCGCTCCGGATGGGAACGAGTTCACGTGGAACTCGCTGCCAGCAGCACTTCCAGCTCACCCCCAGAACCCATGGTTGTTAATCTGCAATGTTACAAACAGCCCAGGAGCCTCCAGCCCTGCCTCTGACCCCACACACCCCCCGGGCCCACCGGCAGCGGCTCCCGACGGACACAGGGCAGCCGGAGCAGCCGGAGCAGCTGGGCCCACGCTCCGACCACGGATCCCACAGCTCGGGGCTGGGATGGAGGGAAGAGCCCAGGTACTCACGGTTCTGGAGGGAACACACAGCACCACAAACCCTCCTCTGTGCCAGCTCCAGGCCCGCTCCCAGCTCCGGCCGTTCCTCCCTGGATTCCCGGCCCCAGAACGGCCGCGGGGTTGTGGGATCAGGCAAGGCTTGGGTTGTTTTCTTCAGAGAGGAACTATGCAGGCAAAGCTGAATCCTGGGGCTGCCAGGGCAGGGATGACACCAGCAAAGCCTGGCTGGGAGCAGGACAAAGCCCTTCCCTTCCCTTCCCTTCCTTTCCCTTCCCTTCTTTTCCCTTTCCGTCCCCGGCACTGCACCCTCGGAGAGATCCTGCCCTCGGCAGAGACACTCCCCCTCCCCAGACAGACACAGCCAAGCCTCCAAACTAAACTTTGGCAAGAGAAGAACGTCTTTAAAAGCAGCTGGCTGGGCAGCCCCAGCTCCAGGCACTCCCACTTTCATGGCCTCCCCTCGGGAATGTGCTGCCGGGAAGGAAGGGGAAAGTTCTCCCTGCCAGGAGAGGACAGGGGGGGACAGAGGGAGAGGCAGGGAGAGCATCCTCAGCCTCTGCTTCACTTACTGAGAGCTGCCTGTCCTGAGCCATCAGCTGCTTCCAGAGGAACCAGCAGCACAAACCCCCCAGGCTGCCGGGAACACACGGAATGAGAGTGGAAAGTCCCCGAGCCCTGACGGGAGCAGGGGCTTCCAGGTTCCTAAAAGTCAGGAAGTTGCCTCAAGCCATGTTTTGGGAGGAAAAGGATTAACTATTAACTAATTCTTCAACTATTATCTAATTCTTCAGCTATTAACTCGTTCTCCCCTGTGAGGGTGGGGAGGCCCTGGCACAGGTTGCCCAGAAAAGCTGTGGCTGCCCCTGGATCCCTGGAAGTGTCCAAGGCCAGGTTGGACGGGGCTTGGAGCAACCTGGGATAATGGGAGGTGTCCCTGCCCGTGGCAGGGGGTGGGATGAGAGCTTTAAGGTCCCTTTCAACCCAAACCATTCCATAATTCTGCAAACTCCTGGCCTGGAAGGTGGAGAACTGCTGAGGGCACAGGGAGTGTGCCCGGGCTGTGGTCAGTAGGGACAGGGATGTCTGGTGCACTGACACGTGTTCTGCATTTTAAAACACTTAATTTCCCACAAATGGTGAAAACAGAGAAAACCTGACCAGTAAGAAAAACAACTGACAAGGAGCACAACTGAAAACTGCAACTTATTGTGGGACACTAATCAGACCATCAGCAACCACAGGGAATCACATCCACCACAGGAAACAGGGAATGGGAAAATCCTCCTCCTGGAGGAGAAGCAAAGGAAGCAGTTGAGATAATAAATGTATTATTTATTGCTGTGAGCCCTTCACACAGGTGAAGACGACGGCCCAGCTGGGAATGTCACTGGAAACTGGAACTTTGCTACTTCTACTTTAAATAATGGTTGGACAGGAAATTCAACCAAATTCAGAGTGTTTATGACAAGTCCCACCAGAGACACACAATTTGCATGGGGCTGAGGCCTGACAGTGCCAGGGGTGAGGCACAAACACCCTCAGCACCCAAAACACCCCTCGGGCTGTGGAAGCAAACAGAGGTGCCAAAAGTGGCAGGTTCTGCCCCAAACACCAGCCCATGGCTCTGTCACAAGGCCAAGGGGGCACTGGGCACAGCTGGGCTCGACACCAGCCTGAGGAGAAGCTCCACAGACCCAAACCAAGGCAAAAGGGACATTTGTGCTCCTTTTGCAGCTCCCTCAGTGGGTTGCACAAGGTGATCCCGGGGCAGCAGCTTCCTCCCCAGTCATCACGTGCAGGGGCAGGAACTGGCTGCGTTTAGAAATGCTGATATTTCCACCAAATCCCTCCAGCAGGAAGGAACAAAGCGACAAAAACCAAACAGAATTTAATTTTTTTAACTTGTTTCTGGCAGCTGTTTTTGGGCTGGGGACACCCAGAGCCACACAAAGCTCCCAAAGCAAAGAGGTGCCACCCTCCAGCTGTGACCTGGCCTTGCTGTGGCTCCCAGGGGTCACCTCTGTGCCCCAAATAATGCACAACACACGTACAGAGCAGTGTCTCATCCCTAATTCCCATTTTCCTGAGCCACTGGCAGTGAACACACAGTGCAGACTTTAATCACTCCAGGGATTTTCCTTCGCTGCCCCACGTAAGAGGAGTTTATGGTCACAACCTGTTTTAACCTTACCCAGATCTTCTGACCTCTTTTCAGTGCCAAATATACTTTTCACTCTGAGCACTGATCTGGTTAAACAAAAGTCTGGGAGCCAGGAGGGACCCCCTGGTTGTGTAAAGATTCAAGACAAGCTGATCATTGGCCAATGGAGGATTATCCACAACCTTGCCTGGTTCATTTGCTCCTTTTCCCTTGGAGTTACACAGGAAACAAACTTGGGTTGGGCTTTGCTGGAGGAGCCCCACGACTGCCAACTGTGTTTTATGTTCACAACATCCACCTGCAGCTTGTCCTACACAACATTCATGAGGTGGTGCTAAAAGCACCTTATACTGAGGCATTTTTACACTTTAACTTCCAGGATGGCTCAAAACACCACAGAACCCAAAGAGTCTCACCAGCATCCTTTCAGAATCATGGGATTGTTTCAGAATCATTGGATGGTGGGAAAAGCCCTCTGAGATCAAGTCCAACCCTCCCCAGCACTGCCCAGGCCACCACTGACCCGTGTCCCCAAGTGCCACATCCACAGGGATTTCAAATCCCTGCAGGGATGGGGACTCCACCCCTGCCCTGGGCAGCTGTGCCAGGGCTGGACAGCCCCTTTCCAGGAAGGAATTGTCCCAATATCCAACTGAAACCTCCCACAAGCCCTGTGTCCCAGCAGAGCTGTTCCCAGCACCAAACTCCAAGGACAACCCCGAGCAGCTCCTTCACCTCACGGCCCTACAGCGGGGTCTGTCCCACCTCTGAGGGACCCCAAAGGGCCCTGCAGGGAGAAAACTCTGCCAGATCTCCCTCCTGGCACAGCCACCCCTCCCCTTACCTGCCCGGGGCAGCGCCCAGAGCCGCTCCATGACCATTCCTGCTGCTCCCGGGGTGGCTCCGGAGCCCGTCCCATGTGGGGCTGAGGATGCACCGGGGGGCTCCTGTCCCTCCCCAAAAATCAAAGTGTCCGTTTTCTGGCTGCTGGCAGAGCACTTTGCTCTTTGCACATATAAGGAAGTGGCTGCTGATGTTATCTGAGCAGCACTTCCTGTGTGATGTGGGGACTGAGCACAAACCCTGTCACACAAACCCCGGGTCACGTTCGACGCCTCGGAGCTCCCCTGCAGCTCCTCTGCAGCTCCTCTGCAGCTCCTCTGCTCTCTGCCTCGATTTTTATCTCAGCTCTGCACTCTCACAGCAAAACTGCCCTCCCCAGTCCCTGCAGGAGCAGCCAGCCCAGCTCTGCTTCCCACCAAACCCCTCGGGATGGGCTCCAGGGATGCTCCAAACCCCACAGGTGGCACAGCACCAGCAGCCGAGCGGTGCCACGGGACAATTCCGGCTGGTTCTGGGCTATTCTGGGATTTGATTGTGAGATTTGGGATCTTTTTTAACTGAGGAAGGAGGTTCTGTGTGCTCCAGGTCGGCAGTGTGGGAGTGCTGCATTCCAGGGCTGATGCTCCACAGCTCCTCAAAGGAATCTCCCTAATTGGAATGTAATTTGTCTTGCTGGTTAAAAGAAGAGCAAATAAATGAACCCAGTGAAAACAAAACCAGCAGGAAAAAGCACAGGGAGACCTCAGGAATCCCTGCTGGAATTAACTCTGATCCCCCCAGGTCAGGATGGCACTGCCAGGGGCTCCTGGGGCTGCACATTCCCTCACTTCCAACTCCACTCACCCCTGACTGCAGGCTGGGGAGATGAACCCTGGCTGAAACCACCTTCTGCTCTCATTCTGCTCCACATGGCAGCTCTCTAGATATTAAATGTCAGTTTTTCTATGTACCAAGATCATGAAACTGCAGCGTTTGCTGGAGGAGACCAAAGGAATCCTCCCAGACCATAAAGGAAATGAAACACTGAAAATGAAAGATCATCTTCTCCCCCGTGGGCTCCTTAGAAACACAGACTGGTTTGGGGTGGGAAGGGACCTTAAAGCCCCTGCAGTGCCACCCCCTGCCTTTCCAATGCCCCCCTCATTTCTAATTTACTGATCACTGCACTTCCAGCAACACCTATAAAAGGTGATTTTATGCCAAAGGTGCAAATGCCACTCCTGATAAAAGCCACCAGCACCAGACCCCACAGAGCAGCAAAAACCCTTTTTCTGTGTTTGTACTGAACCCTTTTTCTTTTGGGTTTTGGGTTTGAGGCACTTTTAGCAGCCATTTCAGGGTAAGATTCCCATTCCTCCTCCCCTGGGTTCCTCCTGCCCTTCCAGCCATTCAATACTGTGAAAAAAAACCTTTACATAAAACCCATCACAGGGATTTCTGCATAAAGATTCTGTAAAAGATACAGGAATTCCCTCACAGGTTTTTACCCAGTGTCATAACACAGGAGGTGTAGGGCAGGGAGCCCCAAAAAACCCCTCATGGACCAAATATTTTGAGAGGATTTGTCAGAAATGAAAATATTTCAGACAGACCATCCATGGCTTTCCTGTCAAAGGATGGATCTGGAGTCAAGTTTTACTTCTAGGGGGTTTTTTACACTTACACTTTTTTATATTTATATGTAATTTTGTACTTTCATGGTGCTTTAAATCCTTAAAATTCTACATGATGCTTCTTTTACACTTACACTTTTTTATACT
>NW_020938978.1:0-4740 GCF_003984885.1 Neopelma chrysocephalum
GTCCTGAGTCCCCTAAAAAGGGTCCTGAGTCCCCTAAAAAGGGTCCTTATCCCCCATGCCTGGGTGTTTGCTGGCCCTGTGCTCTGCCACCAGGACAGAGCAGTGCATTCCCAGTGCATTCCCAGTGCATTCCCAGCCCATTCCCAGCCCTGGGGGCACGAGGGGCTGGTTGTGAACCTGCCTTTGATGGATTAACAGGATTCAGCACAAAAGCGAAGCTGCCCCAGTGCAGGAACCAAACCCCACTTCTGTCACCTCCCCAGGAGGGTAAGGAGCAGGTTTTGGGTTCCTCAGTGTTGGATAAATCCCACATTTCCAAGAGCAAACAGGCTGGTGCTGCCATGGACAGCAGAGATCCTGCCCTGGGGCCCTGGAGAGCTTCCTGCAGAGCACAGGGATTGCTGGATCTAATGGGAAAAGTGCAGTGGAAAACACAACTGAGGCAAATTTGGGATGGCTGCTTAATTCCAAAATACAAGGACAGGCACAGCCAACCCTCTTTATCCCTCCTTCTCTTTTCCTTTGCTCTTAGAAAACAGAAGAAACACTTTGTACCTCCTATGGACAATTGCTCCCTCACCCATCTCTGGGAAGGAGGGGAGCCAGGACTCTGGAATTCAGCTGCCCTGTGCCCAAACCAGATGGGAACCATGGAGCTGGAACCCTCCTCTGCCCACAGACCCCAGAGCCTGATCCCTTGGGAGCAGGAGGGTCCCTCAGGCAGAACCACACACCCCTCCAGGTAATTCCAAGGAAAACAGCAGCAGGCAGGAAGTTTTCTGTACCAGGATCTTGAGCTGAGGCTGCTTTGTCACTTCCTGGGTCATCCCAACACTTCAGCTGAACTGTCAGTTCACTTCTTGTTCAAAAAACAACTTAAAAAAACTGCTGTGTTTCCTTCAGTGCCCTGAAGCACCTGATCAGCTCTGGGTTATCCCATAAAAGAGCTGCAGCCTGGAGTCCTGCAACACCTGGGAATCAGGGATGACCCTCTTCCAGCTCCCTTGGGACCCAGACACCAAACCTGCCCCATCCCAGTCCCAAAAATAATCCTGGGGAGATGGGGGTTAACAGCAAACCACCCTGAGCTGGGACCAAGGGGTTTGACTGGTCCAGGTGCTCCACTCACCTGATCTCCTTCAGTCCTTCCTTCTGGATGACCTGAAGGATCTCCTTATGGCTCATAGGTGTGTTGGGATATTTCTCCAGGACCTGGCAAAGGGAAAGCAGGTTGAGAGGAAGTCACTCATTTGCATTCTGACTTTTAACATTCAACCTCCATTGAATGGTTTGGATTTCTCCCAGGGAAGGGTGACTGACCCTCTCCCACCTCGTGGCCACCCCCTGAAGGACACAGGGAGCAGAGGGACTCCAGAGACCAGCTGAGGGACTCCAGTGCAATTCCCTATTTTTATTTTGAATGTGCTGCCCCCAGACAGCACTTTGTGGAGAATTAAAGGGGTAGCTCCCCAACCATCAGCTTTCCCACCCTGGAATGCTCCAGGAACTTTGAGGTACCTCAGATTCAACAGTCCCAAAAACCCCAAATCCTTGAGCCAAAACTGCTGCTCAGTTTGGCTGAAAGGATCAAAGGGGCTGAAGGAAAGGAGGGGGTTGACACTGCTGGGAACTCTCTGCACACAGGTCAGCCTTTAAAGCCCATAAGTGTGGTCCATGGAAATGTAAATTGCCAAAGATATTCCCACCCCTCCCCAGCATCGCCCTCCTCCCTTCCCAGGGCACTGAGACAGCAAAAGTGGAGTTGAAAGAGTGGCCAGAGAGATGTCTGAGGCTTCTGAAGGAAGATGCCAGTTGCCCCACGTCATTTGGATATTTTAAGCAGTCGTTTGTGCCGGGGGATGGGCAGGAAATGCCTCGTTTCCTTCTGAGTCATCATCAGCTTTTGACCCGAGCCCGGCACAGCAACCCCCAGTCCCCACCCGGGGCTTCCACCAGAACCAAACCACAGGAGCCTGCAGTGCCAACCCTGCCAGTGCCAACCCTGCCAGGGAGGAAACCAACACTCTCAGTTCCTCTGTTCAGCAGCTGTGCAGGACCCAGGGCTCCTCCTGAACCCCTGCACCTCCGGGAACACCCCGTTATCCCCAGGGCTGTGGGTTCTGCTCTCCTGGAAAGGACTTGGCTTGGGCTGCAGCCTCTCCCTGCTCAGAGAACAGAACCAGCTCCTCTGGAAGCTCCAGCTGATGGCCCCATCCTGGGAAATCTCTTGTTAAGGGATGTTAGAGCCTGACTTTCAGAGAACCAGACAATCCTAACTGGAGTGGGAAGGGAGCTCAAAGATCACCCAGTGGGCAGGGACACCTTCCACCAGCCCAGGAGCTCAGCCTGAAAGCTTCTTCTGCACCAAGCGAGGGCAAGAAATGAGGTTTATCTCCATTTCCACCTGCAGTGTCACCTTCCCACTGCAGGCAGCAGAACCAGGAGAGAAAGGAGGCAGTGCTGGGAGTGCATCCCCAGGGAGCCTGAGGGCACTGCCCATTGCTCACACACCAACCCAACTGGGCATTCCTCTTCCTGGGCACTGTGTTCTCCTCACTTTCACCACCTGGACGTGCCCCTGACAGGCCCCATCTCGCTCAGTTCATTAACTCCTCACCAATTAAGGCCGGGCTGGGCCGGGGAACCTCAGCAGGGAGCAAAAAAACTTTCCCAGTGATATCCCTGCCTGCCCCCAGGATGCCCCCGGGCACCTCTCCCAGGTAACCTGCCCCCACATCTCCCTCCCACAGGCCTTTTTCCCCGGAGCTGAGCTCAGCAGGACCAGCTTGGCCTCCTGCCACCCCTGCCTGGCTCCCTCTCCTGGGTTCCTCTGCTCCACAGGAGACATTCCTAGAATCAGGGAATTATTTAGGTTGGAAGACACCCCTGAGATCATCCCCCAGCACTGCCAAGGCCTCAAGTGCCACCGTGGCTTTGTCAGCTCAGCATCAAAGTTCCTCGTGTTCAGCAACCACCAGCACGGGGGAAACCCAGCAAAGGGCCCCTGTGGTCCCCCAGGACCAGGATTAATCTGCACCCTCCTGATAAGAGTCATCTGGTGCTCTCCAAGAAACTTATTGAATGTTGACTGGTTGGCTGAACAAAGCAGTTCACACCTCCAGCTGCACCAAGAGCTGCCACACAGGCTGGGCCAGGAGAGCCAGGAGTGAGGATTGAAGAGGCTCTTAAAAAACACAGATACACTCAAGTGCCTTCTCCTCTCCCTTCTGCCCTGTAATCCCACATCAGATCTTTCAGTTTTAGTTATGTGTGTAAATAAATAAAAACTCCTGTCTGCCAGAGGACTGGGTTTGAAAGGCATTAGAGAATTAAGAGTGAGGGTTTATGAACCTTTGTGCTGTGCTGAGCCCAGAGAACAAACCTGCAAGTGCCACCACTGGGTCCTGGAACCCTTTCATTCCCTGAGCAGAGCTGGGAATGCTGAGCAGTGCCAGCTCAATGCAGGGGAAGCCAAGTGCTTGGGATGGGGTCACTGATGCTCAAATCACACCCCCTCAGGGGGGGTAAATAGTCCACTTGGCTCCTTATTGACAAAAAACATTAATTATGGAACGCTTTGGGTTGGGAGGGATCTTAAAGATCATCTCATTACAACTTATCTCATTCTAATTCTGTTTTCTAGTTCCAAGGATCATCAGAAGAAATGATATTTCCTCATTTTACACCTTGGTTGGGCTCGATGGCCTTTAAAGGGCTTTTCCAACCTCAGCAGGACAGCACAGACACAGCCTGACCCGTGTCACCAACGGTGCTTAAACACACACAGCAAAGAGAAACTGGTCACAGAGAGACAAAATTCTGCCTGGAAAGGGTGGGCAGGCACTGGCAGGGGAGGTTTGGAGTCCTGGAGGTGTCCAAGGAAGGCCTGGATGTGGCACTCAGTGCTCTGGGCTGGGGACAAGGTGGGGATGGGGCCCAGGGGGGACTCTGTGTGATCCTGGAGGGCTTTTCCAGCTGAAATAAATGGCTTTGTGATCCTGGGAAATGTGTCTTGGGCTGCTGTACCTGCAGACAGGGGACATTTATCCCCTCTGCTCCCCAGTGAGTAGAAATCATTGCTTACACAGAGCTCCACCTCTGGTTCAACGGAGCTAAAACTGCCATGAGAAAACACATTTCCAGACTGCCCATTCTTGGGTTTTGTTCCTTTCCTCAATCCTTTGACAGAGGAGGAGGTGTGAACCCACAGGAAGACAACCTGGAAGCAGGAGAGCAGGCCAAGGGCTGGGACTGGATAGATGGACTGAGGCCTGAGTGAGAACAGGTCAGGAAGGAAGTGGTGAGAAGCTCAGCCCTGACACCTCAGTGCTCAGGCAGCAGCTCTGGGGGAGCAGGGCTGGGACCTGGAGGTGGGGCTGGAACCTGCAGGGCCAGGCAGGGATTTACACACACCCTATTCCATCTAAATTCTTCCTAAAAAACACCCCCAGGCTAAATTCATGGCTCCTTACATCCCACATTTTCCTACTAGGAAAAGGAAAGCTACTCTTCCTATGGAGCTCACAGAGACCCTGCACTGAACCCCCTCACACCAGGAAAAGATGGGAATTAATGAAGCCACCACTGCTCTTCCCCTTCCCAACTCCAGCTGCCCCATGGAACAAAGCTCTGGGCAGTGCAGATCTCCACCCAGGACACTGGGATCTCTGGGATGGTCACCAGAGCTGTGCTCTCCTGGTGATTCCACACACACACAGGGATCCCATATGGGTGTTCCAT
>NW_020938979.1:0-4716 GCF_003984885.1 Neopelma chrysocephalum
TCCAGGGGGAGAATTCCAGGGGGAGAATTCCAGGGGGAGAATTCCAGCTGAGCTCCAGACACCAGCAAGAGAGCTGCAAACCTCCTTCCAGCAGGGAACCATCCCTTGGAGAGGGAAGTGGGTCAGCTATAAAAAGCCCAGGGAGAGTGTGAAATATTCCTGCTTGGTCAGACCCCCCGGAGCAGCCACGGGAACACCAGGAACATGGCAGGAACAGCAGCAGGGACAACAGGAACAGAGGCAGGAACAACAGGGACAGCAGCAGGGACAACAGGGGATGAAGGGCTTGACCCAGATCCCAGTATCTGCTCCACTCATCCAATTAGCCAAATGCTGCCCAGGGCTTTAGCCAGAAACGGGGTCAGGAAGGAAGGAATGGGCAATCCCAGGTGCCACCAAATGCCAGGGAATGCTGTCATTGCACAGGGAATGCTGTCACTCCACAGGGAATGCTGTCACTCCACAGGGAATGCTGTCACTTCACACCATCCCTGGAGGGGGTTGAGAGGTGAGACCCCACAGCCACGTTTGGGCTGGAAGGAACCCCAAAGCTCAGCTCATCCCACCCCCTGCCATGGGCAGGGACACCTTCCACCAGCCCAGGTTGCTCCAAGCCCCGTCCAACCTGGCCTTGGACACTTCCAGGGATCCAGGGGCAGCCACAGCTTCTCTGGGCAGCCTGTGCCAGGGCCTCAACACCCTCCCAGCCAACAATTCCTTCCCAATATCCCGTCTAACCCTACCCTCTAAATTGTCCATATCTGTGATGCTTCATTTCAGTGACATGTCCAAGAGGACACTGAAGTGCTGCTTCAAACCCACCTCATCTGGATTAATGGAGAACTTGTCCAACCCAAAGACAACGTGACCACTCCACAGACCACACTGGGCTCCCACTGACCTCCAAAACTCCCACCCAGACGCTTGACAAGCTCATCTTTTAAGTGGAGAATGAAGTTCCTTGGAACCACAGAGTGTCACGAGTTGGAACAGACCCCCAAGAACCGAGTCCAACCCCTAAGTTTGAAAGAAGCTCAACAGGGTTGTATCAACTTCCAAAGACAGGGGTTTGCTTCTGGAAAATCCAGAAGTGACCAGCCCTACAAAACAACTCACATCCCTGGACTCAGAGAGCAGAACTGAGCTGGAACAGCAGCACCAGGGTGAGGGATTGAGCACAACCTGCCCCCAGCAGCAACGTGGGTACGAGGTGGGAGAGGGGCAGATGCCTGTGGTGGGGACCAACAGAGCAGCCTTTCCCCAAAAAAACCCTGTGTGGTGTCCCTGAAGGTTTTTGAGGAGGCTGAGGGGCTGTACAGGGGGTCTGAAGGTGACAGGGGACACTCACAATTATCTCCAAGAGTTGATCTCTAGGTCAGACCTGCTGCACCCACACACAGCACAGGAGCTCAGCACTCACACCCAAAGTCCTGCAAAGCTGTGGGATGTTTTTGTGCACTGAGCTGTCAGGCCTTAAGCTCTCTGTTAAGTATTAGTGGCAATAAAATGAATATTGGAGTTCCAGCACCTCCATCCAGTCAGTGCCAGGGGAACAGGCAGCTGGGCTCAGGGCTGGGACAAGTTCCCAACAGGGAAATCATGGCAATGCCACTGGAGAGCACACACAGGGGGAGGGCTCAGAGTCCCACAGCCTGCACAGCAGCCCCACAAAGAAGTCCCCAAAACAAGCAGTGCTCAGCCAGCCCAGGGGCAGGGCCAGCTCCTGCTCAGGGCAGGCAGGGACACGGGAGCAGCTTCCAGGGATTGTGCAGGAAAGCACAGGCACATCCCAACCAACCTGGAGCTGCTGAACTCAGACAGGGGGCTTGGCTGAACCCACAGCCAAGAAATGTTGGGCTCAAGTGTCCCCATGTCCCAGCAAAGCCCCAAACTCCTGCTGGAAGGTGGAAGGTGCTCCCACACCTCTGGCACTGCTCCTCCCTCCAGGCTGCAGGGCCACGTGCTCCAGCCCTGGGGTATAAACAGGATCAGGGATCTGATCCCAGCTAAAAATAGCAGCACCTTTCCTTTCAGTTAAGGGGGAAAAAAAAGCTTTAGGGTCGAGTTTGCCAAGCAGCTTCACACACTGGTGGGTGCTGGAGGAGAGGCCAGAGCAAGGGCAGTGCTGGCACAGAATCCCAGGATCACTGGGGTGGGAAAAGCCCTCCCAGCCCGTGGAGTCCCCCCCCAGCATCCCGAAACAACACAATTCATGGCACCTGAAGCAGATTTGCTGCTTGTTTGTAGAGACCCCAAATAAAACCAGTTTGTTTCTGAGCTGCTCGTTTACAGCTCGAAAGCTTCAAGAGGAAAAAAAATAACTCTGCAGAACTTCCATGTGCACAGCAAGAGCTGAGGGTGGCAGAAGGAAGGGAAGGGAACCCCCTGCAAACCCTTTCAGTGCAGGGAAAAGAGGAAAAGCAACACTCTGAGCATGTTTCACGTGGCATTCCAAGATGTGAGAACAGCCAGGGCACTGCTGGGCCTAAAATGTGGGTTCCAGGCTCTTAATTCACCAAATGTCCCAAAGCAGGAGCTCAAACACAAAGACACAGGTGGGGGCTTGAGCTGCCTTTCCAGCCAGACATTTATTTAGAATTATTTGGATGGGAAGGGGCCTTAAAGCCCATCTCATTCCACCCCCTGCCATGGGCAGGGACACCTCCCACCAGCCCAGGGTGCTCCAAGCCCCGTCCAACCTGGCCTGGGACACTTCCAGGGATCCAGGGGCGGCCACACCCTATTCCATGGGGCACAGGGACACACCCTATTCCATGGGGCACAGGGACACACCCTATTCCATGGGCAGGGCAGGGACACACCCTATTCCATGGGCAGGGCAGGGACACACCCTATTCCATGGGCAGGGACACACCCTATTCCATGGGCAGGGACACACCCTATTCCATGGGCAGGGACACACCCTATTCCATGGGGCACAGGGACACCCCCTATTCCATGGGGTGGGGCACAGGGACACACCCTATTCCCTGGGGTGGGCAGGGACACCCCCTATTCCATGGGCAGGGCAGGAGCCCACAGGAGCTCGTGCTCCAGCTCCCACTTGCAGCCCCCTGAAGCATCATCCCCTGCCAGGTTTGCTAAGATCCAGTGCCTGTTTAAAACACCCCAGTGAGGAAGCTCCTGTCATTTTCCAAAAGGATTCTGCTGCTTCCTTAGGAGAGCCAGCACTTAACTACCACAAAATGAGCTGACATTTCAGTACCTCTGAGACACCCAGCTCCAAACCACCCAGTGTCACCTCCCCTCCCAGGGATCAAACCACAGCCACAGCAGGAGCATCAAACACCTCCCACAGCAACCCCCTGCCAGGGGAACAGGGATCCAAAGCCAAGGGGCAGCACAGGACACGCCGTGGAGGGACAACAAACCCCACCACCCACCCACAGACTGGGATCCAAACCACCAAACCCTGAAAATCCCCCAATCCCAGAAGAGCTGGGCTTGGAAGGGCCCTCTGGAGATCATCCTGGCTTAGTCTTCTCTGGACTAACCAGGCCCAGCTCCCCCAGAGAGATGCTCCAGACCCCAAATCATCTCTGTGGCCTTTGCTGGACCCTCTCCAGAAGATCCTTGTCTGCCCTGAGCTGCGGAGCCTGGACCTGAACACGGCCCTGGGCACGGAGCACGTTTGTGCCTCGCGTGCCAGGGCACTCAGGGGAGATGGGAAACGGGCTCTGCTGCTCCCAGGGGATGCTCCACGGGCACAGAGCAGGCACTGAGCTCAGGAAAAGCTCCTGCAAGCCAGCAGGGACCATGTTCACTGCTGCTTTTTGTAAGAGCTTTGAGAGCAGGTTCAAATTACCCCACAGGGGAAGTGGGAACGAAAGAACACAAATTGCCAGGAAAAAGAAAATAGGACCATTTTTACCAATTGATCTTAGGAAATCAATTTTGAATTCAGAACCCAGTGAAACACAAGGAACTTGTGGCTCCTGCAGGGCCAGCAGTTATCAGAAGAAAATACAGTGCCCAATACCCATGAAGGGCCTGAGAAGGGCTCCAGGAGAACACATTTCCCAGGAAGGAATTCCTCCTGTGTCCAACCTGACCCTGGCACAGCTTGGGGCCTTTTCCTCTTGTCCTGTCCCTTGTTCCCTGGGAGGAGAGGCTTGGAGCAAGCTGGTCCAGGGAGGTGTCCCTGCTCCTGGCAGGGGGTGGGACTGGATGATCTCTAAAGTGCCTCCCAACCCAAACCACCCCGGGATCCTGAGCAGGGTTTCAGAGCATCCACAGAACGTCAGCAAAGGGTGTGATTATCCCATTCCCACATTTTATTTGAAAGGCTGTTCATAATCAGTGAGAGAACCTTCCCCATGTCCCACTGAGGCTGTTCCCAGACCTCTGAGGAGGTCCCACAGCTGGTTACAGCAGAGATGTTCGAGAGACACCACAGGAAATTGGACTGGAACTAGTACTGGCTGCTCTTGGCCCTCTATTTTTACTGCTCCCAACAGAACCACAGCAGCAGAGCACCTGACAGCCACAGGAAAACAAAACCACAGCTCGAGCAGCCGCTTCTGGCGCATCGAACACCCGCTGTGGGAAGGGGCTGCACGTGCAGAGCTGAGCCCAGAGCCACGGGCTGAGCCTCCCTGGGCAGCAAACCCCACCTGCATCACTCCATCTGCACTCCTGCACTCCTGAGCCAGCCTGGGGCACACAAACCCAGCCTGGGGCACACAAACCCAGCCT
>NW_020938980.1:0-703 GCF_003984885.1 Neopelma chrysocephalum
TCCTGGTGATTCCACACACACACAGGGATCCCATATGGGTGTTCCATGCCCACAGTGACCCCGACACAGTGCCCAGCAGAGCTCAGCCCTTGCCAGCAGCAGGACTTGGCTGCACTGCTCCAATTGGGAAAGCTCTGAGTGATCCAAGGCCTGCCCAGGTAACTCCAGCAGTGCACCAGGCCAGGATTCCAAAGGGAGGAGGATGAAACCCTCAGTGCACCAGGCCAGGATTCCAAAGGGAGGAGGATGAAAGCCTCGTGGAAACCCAGGATTCCAAAGGGAGGAGGATAAAAGCCTCATGTTTGAAGTGGCTGGGTTTGTTTGTGTTTGTTTTGAACAGGGATCAGCCCATCAGGGTTTAATCCCCAGATTGTCCAAGGCTGGATGTGAAGGAGCAGCTCAGCCCATTAATGCTCTCAGGGAGCCTTTGGAGAAGTGCACTTTGGAATTCCTGCTGCTGGTCGTTCCCTCGTGCAAAGGAGGGTTCAAAACTGGGCGACCTAATGGTGCAAACACAGCCACTGCTTGCACTCCTTCCTGGAAACAGCATTAAACTTCCCAAATCCATGAATCCACAACAGCCTGAGGAGCTCCTGCCTCAGTCCCCGCGTGCTCTGGAGAGAGACAGCAAAACCTGATCAGCTGGTTCCTCCTCCTCCTCCTCACACCCAACAGGGACCTCGGAGCTCCTGGGCATGCCCCT
>NW_020938981.1:0-4721 GCF_003984885.1 Neopelma chrysocephalum
GTCCTGAGTCCCCTAAAAAGGGTCCTGAGTCCCCTAAAAAGGGTCCTTATCCCCCATGCCTGGGTGTTTGCTGGCCCTGTGCTCTGCCACCAGGACAGAGCAGTGCATTCCCAGTGCATTCCCAGTGCATTCCCAGCCCATTCCCAGCCCTGGGGGCACGAGGGGCTGGTTGTGAACCTGCCTTTGATGGATTAACAGGATTCAGCACAAAAGTGAAGCTGCCCCAGTGCAGGAACCAAACCCCACTTCTGTCACCTCCCCAGGAGGGTAAGGAGCAGGTTTTGGGTTCCTCAGTGCTGGATAAATCCCACATTTCCAACAGCAAACAGGCTGGTGCTGCCATGGACAGCAGAGATCCTGCCCTGGGGCCCTGGAGAGCTTCCTGCAGAGCACAGGGATTGCTGGATCTAATGGGAAAAGTGCAGCGGAAAACACAACTGAGGCAAATTTGGGATGGCTGCTTAATTCCAAAATACAAGGACAGGCACAGCCAACCCTCTTTATCCCTCCTTCTCTTTTCCTTTGCTCTCAGAAAACAGAAGAAACACTTTGTACCTCACATAGACAATTGCTCCCTCACCCATCTCTGGGAAGGAGGGGAGCCAGGACTCTGGAATTCAGCTGCCCTGTGCCCAAACCAGATGGGAACCATGGAGCTGGAACCCTCCTCTGCCCACAGACCCCAGAGCCTGATCCCTTGGGAGCAGGAGGGTCCCTCAGGCAGAACCACACACCCCTCCAGGTAATTCCAAGGAAAACAGCAGCAGGCAGGAAGTTTCCTGTACCAGGATCTTGAGCTGAGGCTGCTTTGTCACCTCCTGGGTCATCCCAACACTTCAGCTGAACTGTCAGTTCACTTCTTGTTCAAAAAAACAACTTAAAAAAACTGCTGTGTTTCCTTCAGTGCCCTGAAGCACCTGATCAGCTCTGGGTTATCCCATAAAAGAGCTGCAGCCTGGAGTCCTGCAACACCTGGGAATCAGGGATGACCCTCTTCCAGCTCCCTTGGGACCCAGACACCAAACCTGCCCCATCCCAGTCCCAAAAATAATCCTGGGGAGATGGGGGTTAAGAGCAAACCACCCTGAGCTGGGACCAAGGGGTTTGACTGGTCCAGGTGCTCCACTCACCTGATCTCCTTCAGTCCTTCCTTCTGGATGACCTGAAGGATCTCTTTATGGCTCATAGGTGTGTTGGGATATTTCTCCAGGACCTGGCAAGGGAAAGCAGGTTGAGAGGAAGTCACTCATTTGTATTTTGCACCAAAACCTCCATTGAATGGTTTGGATTTCTCCCAGGGAAGGATGACTGACCCTCTCCCACCTCATGGCCACCCCCTGAAGGAGCAGAGGGACTCCAGAGACCAGCTGAGGGACTCCAGTGCAATTCCCCATTTTTATTTTGAATGTGCTGCCCCCAGACAGCACTTTGTGGAGAATTAAAGGGGTAGCTCCCCAACCATCAGCTTTCCCACCCTGGAATGCTCCAGGAACTTCGAGGTACCTCAGATCCAAAAACCCCAAATCCTTGAGCCCAAAACTGCTGCTCAGTTTGGCTGAAAGGATCAAAGGGGCTGAAGGAAAGGAGGGGGTTGACACTGCTGGGAACTCTCTGCACACAGGGCAGCCTTTAAAGCCCATAAATGTGGTCCATGGAAATGCAAACTGTCAGACACATCCCCACCCCTCCCCAGCATCGCCCTCCTCCCTTCCCAGGGCACTGAGACAGCAAAAGTAGAGTTGAAAGAGTGGCCAGAGAGATGTCTGAGGCTTCTGAAGGAAGATGCCAGTTGCCCCACGTCATTTGGATATTTTAAGCAGTCGTTTGTGCCGGGGGATGGGCAGGAAATGCCTCGTTTCCTTCTGAGTCATCATCAGCTTTTGACCCGAGCCCGGCACAGCAACCCCCAGTCCCCACCCGGGGCTTCCACCAGAACCAAACCACAGGAGCCTGCAGTGCCAACCCTGCCAGTGCCAACCCTGCCAGGGAGGAAACCAGCACTCTCAGTTCCTCTGTTCAGCAGCTGGGCAGGACCCAGGGCTCCTCCTGAACCCCTGCACCTCCTTCCCTCCAGGAACACCCTGTTATTCCCAAGGTTGTAGATTCTGCTCTCCTGGAAAGGACTTGGCTTGGGCTGCAGCCTCTCCCTGCTCAGAGAACAAAACCAGCTCCTCTGGAAGCTCCAGCTGACGGCCCCATCCTGGGAAATCTCTTGTTAAGGGATGTTAGAGCCTGACTTTCAGAGAACCAGACAATCCTAACTGGAGTGGGAAGGGAGCTCAAAGATCACCCAGTGGGCAGGGACACCTTCCACCAGCCCAGGAGCTCAGCCTGAAAGCTTCTTCTGCACCAAGCGAGGGCAAGAAATGAGGTTTATCTCCATTTCCACCTGCAGTGTCACCTTCCCACTGCAGGCAGCAGAACCAGGAGAGAAAGGAGGCAGTGCTGGGAGTGCATCCCCAGGGAGCCTGAGGGCACTGCCCATTGCTCACACACCAACCCAACTGGGCATTCCTCTTCCTGGGCACTGTGTTCTCCTCACTTTCACCACCTGGACGTGCCCCTGACAGGCCCCATCTCGCTCAGTTCATTAACTCCTCACCAATTAACGCCGGGCTGGGCTGGGGAACCTCATCAGGGAGCAGAAAAGCTTTCCCAGTGATATCCCTGCCTGCCCCCAGGATGCCCCCGGGCACCTCTCCCAGGTAACCTGCCCCCACATCTCCCTCCCACAGGCCTTTTTCCCCGGAGCTGAGCTCAGCAGGACCAGCTTGGCCTCCTGCCACCCCTGCCTGGCTCCCTCTCCTGGGTTCCTCTGCTCCACAGGAGACATTCCTAGAATCAGGGAATTATTTAGGTTGGAAGACACCCCTGAGATCATCCCCCAGCACTGCCAAGGCCTCAAGTGCCACCGTGGCTTTGCCAGCTCAGCATCAAAGTTCCTCGTGTTGAGCAACCACCAGCACGGGGGAAACCCAGCAAAGGGCCCCTGTGGCCCCCCAGGACCAGGATTAATCTGCACCCTCCTGATAAGAGTCATCTGGTGCTCTCCAAGAAACTTATTGAATGTTGACTGGTTGGCTGAACAAAGCAGTTCACACCTCCAGCTGCACCAAGAGCTGCCACAGGGGCTGAGCCAGGAGAGCCAGGAGTGAGGATTGAAGAGGCTCTTAAAAAACACAGATACACTCAAGTGCCTTCTCCTCTCCCTTCTGCCCTGTAATCCCCCATCAGATCTTTCATTTTTAGTTATGTGTGTAAATAAATAAAAACTCCTGTCTGCCAGAGGACTGGGTTTGAGAGGCACTGGAGAATTAAGAGTGAGGGTTTATGGACCTTTGTGCTGTGCTGAGCCCAGAGAACAAACCTGCAAGTGCCACCACTGGGTCCTGGAACCCTTTCATTCCCTGAGCAGAGCTGGGAATGCTGAGCAGTGCCAGCTCAATGCAGGGGAAGCCAAGTGCTTGGGATGGGGTCACTGATGCTCAAATCACACCCCCTCAGGGGGGGGAAATAGTCCACTTGGCTCCTTATTGACAAAAAACATTAATTATGGAATGCTTTGGGTTGGGAGGGACCTTAAAGATCATCTCATTCCAACCCATCTCATTCTAATTCTGTTTTCTAGTTCCAAGGATCATCAGAAGAAATGATATTTCCTAATTTTACACCTTGGTTGGGCTCGATGGCCTTTAAAGGGCTTTTCCAACCTCAGCAGGACAGCACAGACACAGCCTGACCCGTGTCACCAACAGTGCTTAAATACACACAGCAAAGAGAAACTGGTCACAGAGAGACAAAATTCTGCCTGGAAAGGGTGGGCAGGCACTGGCAGGGGAGGTTTGGAGTCCTGGAGGTGTCCAAGGAAGGCCTGGATGTGGCACTCAGTGCTCTGGGCTGGGGACAAGGTGGGGATGGGGCACAGGGGGGACTCTGTGTGATTCTGGAGGGTTTTTCCAGCTGAAATGGTTCTGTGACCCTGGGAAATGTGTCTTGGGCTGCTGTACCTGCAAAGAGGGGACATTTATCCCCTCTGCTCCCCAGTGAGTAGAAATCATTGCTTACACAGAGCTCCACCTCTGGTTCAACGGAGCTAAAACTGCCACGAGAAAACACATTTCCAGACTGCCCATTCTTGGGTTTTGTTCCTTTCCTCAATCCTTTGACAGAGGAGGAGGTGTGAACCCACAGGAAGACAATCTGGAAGCAGGAGGGCAGGCCAGGGGCTGGGACTGGATGGACGGACTGAGGCCTGAGTGAGAACAGGTCAGGAAGGAAGTGGTGAGAAGCTCAGCCCTGACACCTCAGTGCCCAGGCAGCAGCTCTGGGGGAGCAGGGCTGGGACCTGGAGGTGGGGCTGGAACCTGCAGGGCCAGGCAGGGATTTACACACACCCTATTCCATCTAAATTCTTCCTAAAAAACACCCCCAGGCTAAATTCATGGCTCCTTACATCCCACATTTTCCTACTAGGAAAAGGAACAATACTCTTCCTATAGAGCTCACAGAGACCCTGCACTGAACCCTTTCAGGCCAGGAAAAGATGGGAATTAATGAAGCCACCACTGCTCTTCCCCTTCCCAACTCCAGCTGCCCCATGGAACAAAGCTCTGGGCAGTGCAGATCTCCACCCAGGACACTGGGATCTCTGGGATGGTCACCAGAGCTGTGCTCTCCTGGTGATTCCACACACACACAGGGATCCCATATGGGTGTTCCAT
>NW_020938982.1:0-4899 GCF_003984885.1 Neopelma chrysocephalum
TCCAGGGGGAGAATTCCAGGGGGAGAATTCCAGGGGGAGAATTCCAGCTGAGCTCCAGACACCAGCAAGAGAGCTGCAAACCTCCTTCCAGCAGGGAACCATCCCTTGGAGAGGGAAGTGGGTCAGCTATAAAAAGCCCAGGGAGAGTGTGAAATATTCCTGCTCGGTCAGACCCCCCGGAGCAGCCACGGGAACACCAGGAACATGGCAGGAACAGCAGCAGGGACAACAGGAACAGAGGCAGGAACAACAGGGACAGCAGCAGGGACAACAGGGGATGAAGGGCTTGACCCAGATCCCAGTATCTGCTCCACTCATCCAATTAGCCAAATGCTGCCCGGGGCTTTAGCCAGAAATGGGGTCAGGAAGGAAGGAATGGGCAATCCCAGGTGCCACCAAATGCCAGGGAATGCTGTCACTGCACAGGGAATGCTGTCATTGCACAGGGAATGCTGTCACTCCACAGGGAATGCTGTCACTCCACAGGGAATGCTGTCACTTCACACCATCCCTGGAGGGGGTTGAGAGGTGAGACCCCACAGCCACGTTTGGGCTGGAAGGAACCCCAAAGCTCAGCTCATCCCACCCCCTGCCATGGGCAGGGACACCTCCCACCAGCCCAGGTTGCTCCAAGCCCCGTCCAACCTGGCCTTGGACACTTCCAGGGATCCAGGGGCAGCCACAGCTTCTCTGGGCAGCCTGTGCCAGGGCCTCAACACCCTCCCAGCCAACAATTCCTTCCCAATATCCCGTCTAACCCTACCCTCTAAATTGTCCATATCTGTGATGCTTCATTTCAGTGACATGTCCAAGAGGACACTGAAGTGCTGCTTCAAACCCACCTCATCTGGATTAATGGAGAACTTGTCCAACCCAAAGACAACGTGACCGCTCCACAGACCACACTGGGCTCCCACTGACCTCCAAAACTCCCACCCAGACGCTTGACAAGCTCATCTTTTAAGTGGAGAATAAAGTTTCTTGGAACCACAGAGTGTCACGAGTTGGAACAGACCCCCAAGGACCGAGTCCAACCCCTAAGTTTGAAAGAAGCTCAACAGGGTTGTATCAACTTCCAAAGACAGAGGTTTGCTTCTGGAAAATCCAGAAGTGACCAGCCCTACAAAACAACTCACATCCCTGAACTCAAGAGAGCAGAACTGAGCTGGAACAGCAGCACCAGGGTGAGGGATTGAGCACAACCTGCCCCCAGCAGCAACGTGGGTACGAGGTGGGAGAGGGGCAGATGCCTGTGGTGGGGACCAACAGAGCAGCCTTTCCCCAAAAAAACCCTGTGTGGTGTCCCTGAAGGTTTTTGAGGAGGCTGAGGGGCTGTACAGGGGGTCTGAAGGTGACAGGGGACACTCACAATTATCTCCAAGAGTTGATCTCTAGGTCAGACCTGCTGCACCCACACACAGCACAGGAGCTCAGCACTCACACCCAAAGTCCTGCAAAGCTGTGGGATGTTTTTGTGCACTGAGCTGTCAGGCCTTAAGCTCTCTGTTAAGTATTAGTGGCAATAAAATGAATATTGGAGTTCCAGCACCTCCATCCAGTCAGTGCCAGGGGAACAGGCAGCTGGGCTCAGGGCTGGGACAAGTTCCCAACAGGGAAATCATGGCAATGCCACTGGAGAGCACACACAGGGGGAGGGCTCAGAGTCCCACAGCCTGCACAGCAGCCCCACAAAGAAGTCCCCAAAACAAGCAGTGCTCAGCCAGCCCAGGGGCAGGGCCAGCTCCTGCTCAGGGCAGGCAGGGACACGGGAGCAGCTTCCAGGGATTGTGCAGGAAAGCACAGGCACATCCCAACCAACCTGGAGCTGCTGAACTCAGGGACAAGAAATGCTGGACTGGAGTGTCCCCCTGTCCCAGCAAAGCCCCAAACTCCTGCTGGAAGGTGGAAGGTGCTCCCACACCTCTGGCACTGCTCCTCCCTCCAGGCTGCAGGGCCACGTGCTCCAGCCCTGGGGTATAAACAGGATCAGGGATCTGATCCCAGCTAAAAATAGCAGCACCTTTCCTTTCAGTTAAGGGGGAAAAAAAAGCTTTAGGGTCGAGTTTGCCAAGCAGCTTCACACACTGGTGGGTGCTGGAGGAGAGGCCAGAGCAAGGGCAGTGCTGGCACAGAATCCCGGGATGACTGGGGTGGGAAAAGCCCTCCCAGCCCATGGAGTCCCCCCCCAGCATCCCGAAACAACACAATTCATGGCACCTGAAGCAGATTTGCTGCTTGTTTGTAGAGACCCCAAATAAAACCAGTTTGTTTCTGAGCTGCTCGTTTACAGCTCGAAAGCTTCAAGAGGAAAAAAAATAACTCTGCAGAACTTCCATGTGCACAGCAAGAGCTGAGGGTGGCAGAAGGAAGGGAAGGGAACCCCCTGCAAACCCTTTCAGTGCAGGGAAAAGAGGAAAAGCAACACTCTGAGCATGTTTCACGTGGCATTCCAAGATGTGAGAACAGCCAGGGCACTGCTGGGCCTAAAATGTGGGTTCCAGGCTCTTAATTCACCAAATGTCCCAAAGCAGGAGCTCAAACACAAAGACACAGGTGGGGGCTTGAGCTGCCTTTCCAGTCAGACATTTATTTAGAATTATTTGGATGGGAAGGGGCCTTAAAGCCCATCTCATTCCACCCCCTGCCATGGGCAGGGACACCTCCCACCAGCCCAGGGTGCTCCAAGCCCCGTCCAACCTGGCCTGGGACACTTCCAGGGATCCAGGGGCAGCCACACCCTATTCCATGGGCAGGGCAGGGACACACCCTATTCCATGGGCAGGGCAGGGACACACCCTATTCCATGGGGCACAGGGGACACCCCCTATTCCATGGGGCACAGGGGACACCCCCTATTCCATGGGGTGGGCAGGGACACCCCCTATTCCATGGGGTGGGCAGGGACACACCCTATTCCATGGGGTGGGGCACAGGGACACACCCTATTCCATGGGGTGGGGCACAGGGACACACCCTATTCCATGGGGCACAGGGACACACCCTATTCCATGGGCAGGACAGGGACACACCCTATTCCATGGGCAGGACAGGGACACACCCTATTCCATGGAGCACAGGGGACACCCCCTATTCCATGGGGCACAGGGACACCTCCTATTCCATGGGGCACAGGGACACACCCTATTCCATGGGGCACAGGGACACACCCTATTCCATGGGGCACAGGGGACACCCCCTATTCCATGGGCAGGGCAGGAGCCCACAGGAGCTCGTGCTCCAGCTCCCACTTCCAGCCCCCTGAAGCATCATCCCCTGCCAGGTTTGCTAAGATCCAGTGCCTGTTTAAAACACCCCAGTGAGGAAGCTCCTGTCATTTTCCAAAAGGATTCTGCTGCTTCCTTAGGAGAGCCAGCACTTAACTACAAAATGAGCTGACATTTCAGCACCCCTGAGACACCCAGCTCCAAACCACCCAGAGTGTCATCTCCCCTCCCAGGGATCAAACCACAGCCACAGCAGGAGCATCAAACACCTCCCACAGCAACCCCCTGCCAGGGGAACAGGGATCCAAAGCCAAGGGGCAGCACAGGACACGCCGTGGAGGGACAACAAACCCCACCACCCACCCACAGACAGGGATCCAAACCAGCAAAGCCCTGAAAATCCCACAATCCCAGAAGAGCTGGGCTTGGAAGGGCCCTCTGGAGATCATCCTGGCTTAGTCTTCTCTGGACTAACCAGGCCCAGCTCCCCCAGAGAGATGCTCCAGACCCCAAATCATCTCTGTGGCCTTTGCTGGACCCTCTCCAGAAGATCCTTGTCTGCCCTGAGCTGTGGAGCCCGGACCTGAACACGGCCCTGGGCACGGAGCACGTTTATGCCTCGCATGCCAGGACACTCAGGGGAGATGGGAAACGGGCTCTGCTGCTCCCAGGGGATGCTCCACGGGCACAGAGCAGGCACTGAGCTCAGGAAAAGCTCCTGCAAGCCAGCAGGGACCATGTTCACTGCTGCTTTTTGTAAGAGCTTTGAGAGCAGGTTCAAATTACCCCACAGGGGAAGCGGGAACGAAAGAACACAAATTGCCAGGAAAAAGAAAATAGGACCATTTTTACCAAGTGATCTTAGGAAATCAATTTTGAATTCAGAACCCAGTGAAACACAAGGAACTTGTGGCTCCTGCAGGGCCAGCAGTGATCAGAAGAAAATACAGTGCCCAATATCCCTGAAGGGCCTGAGAAGGGCTCCAGGAGAACACATTTCCCAGGAAGGAATTCCTCCTGTGTCCAACCTGACCCTGGCACAGCTTGGGGCCTTTTCCTCTTGTCCTGTCCCTTGTTCCCTGGGAGGAGAGGCTTGGAGCAAGCTGGTCCAGGGAGGTGTCCCTGCTCCTGGCAGGGGGTGGGACTGGATGATCTCTGAGGTGCCTCCCAACCCAAACCACCCTGGGATCCTGAGCAGGGTTTCAGAGCATCCACAGAATGTCAGCAAGGGGTGTGATTATCCCAATCCCACATTTTATGTGAAAGGTTGTTCATAATCAGTGAAAGAACCTTCCCCATGTCCCACTGAGGCTGCTCCCAGACCCTGAGAAGGTCCCACAGCTGGTTACAGCAGAGATGTTCGAGAGACACCACAGGAAATTGGACTGGAACTAGTCCTGGCTGCTCTTGGCCCTCTATTTTTACTGCTCCCCACAGAACCACAGCAGCAGAGCACCTGACAGCCACAGGAAAACAAAACCACAGCTCGAGCAGCCGCTCCTGGGGCGTCGAACACCCGCTGTGGGAAGGGGCTGCACGTGCAGAGCTGAGCCCAGAGCCACGGGCTGAGCCTCCCTGGGCAGCAAACCCCACCTGCATCACTCCATCTGCACTCCTGCACTCCTGAGCCAGCCTGGGGCACACAAACCCAGCCTGGGGCACACAAACCCAGCCT
>NW_020938983.1:0-706 GCF_003984885.1 Neopelma chrysocephalum
TCCTGGTGATTCCACACACACACAGGGATCCCATATGGGTGTTCCATGCCCACAGTGACCCCGACACAGTGCCCAGCAGAGCTCAGCCCCTGCCAGCAGCAGGACTTGGCTGCACTGCTCCAATTGGGAAAGCTCTGAGTGATCCAAGGCCTGCCCAGGTAACTCCAGCAGTGCACCAGGCCAGGATTCCAAAGGGAGGAGGATGAAACCCTCAGTGCACCAGGCCAGGATTCCAAAGGGAGGAGGATGAAAGCCTCGTGGAAACCCAGGATTCCAAAGGGAGGAGGATAAAAGCCTCATGTTTGAAGTGGCTGGGTTTGTTTGTGTTTGTTTTGAACAGGGATCAGCCCATCAGGGTTTAATCCCCAGATTGTCCAAGGCTGGATGTGAAGGAGCAGCTCAGCCCATTAATGCTCTCAGGGAGCCTTTGGAGAAGTGCACTTTGGAATTCCTGCTGCTGGTCGTTCCCTCGTGCAAAGGAGGGTTCAAAACTGGGCGACCTAATGGTGCAAACACAGCCACTGCTTGCACTCCTTCCTGGAAACAGCATTAAACTTCCCAAATCCATAAATCCACAACAGCCTGAGGAGCTCCTGCCTCAGTCCCCGCATGCTCTGGAGAGAGACAGCAAAACCTGATCAGCTGGTTCCTCCTCCTCCTCCTCCTCACACCCAACAGGGACCTCGGAGCTCCTGGGCATGCCCCT
>NW_020938984.1:0-3338 GCF_003984885.1 Neopelma chrysocephalum
TAGAGAGGGCCTGGGGTACCTCAGGGATGGGCTGGAGACCCCACTGACAGCCCAGGACATCCCACTGATGGCCCAGGACATCCCACTGATGGCCAAGGACATCCCATTGATGGGTGGGAAGCCCCAAATGACAACCTGGGCACCCAAAGTGACATCCCAGGCACCCAACTGATGGGTGAGACATCCCAACTGATGGGTGGGACACCCCAACTGATGGGTGGGACACCCCAAGTGATGGGTAGGACACCCCAAGTGAGGGCTGCAGAACCCCAACCCATGGCTTGGGGCATCCAAAGTGATATCCCAGGCACCCCGATGATGGGTAGGACACCCCAACTGATGGTTGGGGAGCCCCAAATGACAGCCTGGGCACCCAAAGCATCGCCCCAGGCACCAAACTGATGGGTGGGACACCCCGAGTGATGGGTGGGACACCCCAACTGATGGGTGGGACACCCCGAGTGATGGGTAGGACACCCCAATTGATGGGTAGGATACCCCAAGTGATGAGTGGGACACCCCAATTGATGGGTGGGACACCCCAAGTGATGGGTGGGACACCCCAAGTGATGGGTGGGACATGCCATCTGATGGGTGGGACACCCCACCCACCGCTCCAGGCCCCGCCTGCCCCCCCTGAAGCCCCCCAGCTCACGTAGATCTCGTCGAACTTGCCGAAGTCCATGGTCTTGAAGCGGTCGATGGGCGGGCGGATGTACTCGCAGTACGAGCTCGACTTCACCACCTCCAGCTGCCTCACGCACGACACGTAGGCCAGGCGGGACTGGATCTCGGCCATGTCGGGCACCTGGGGGCACCTGGAGGTCAGAGCCCACCCCTCACCTTGTCCCCAGAGTCCCTACAGCCCCTGATCTGCCCCTGGGGGCACCTGGAGCTCACAGTCCACCCCTCACCTCATCCCCAGAGTCCTCACGGACCCTGATCCGCCCCTGGGGGCACCCCAAGCTCACAGCCCACCCCTCACCTCGTCCCCACCATCCCCACAGCCCCTGATCTGCCCCTGGGGGTACCTGGAGCTCACAGTCCACCCGTCACCTTGTCCCCACCATCCCCACAGCCCCTGATCTGCCCCTGGGGGTACCTGGAGCTCACAGTCCACCCGTCACCTTGTCCCCACCATCCCCACGGCCCCTGATCCGCCCCTGGGGGTACCCAGAGCTCACAGCTCACCCCTCACCTCCTCCCCACCATCTCCACGGCCCCCGATCCACCCCTGGGGGCACCTGGAGCTCACAGCCCACCCCTCACCTCGTCCCCACTGTCCCCATGGCCCCTGATCTGCCCCTGGGGGCACCCCAAGCTCACAGCCCACCCCTCACCTTGTCCCCAGTGTCCCCACAGCCCCTGATCTGCCCCTGGGGGCACCCCGAGCTCACAGCCCACCCTTCACCTCATCCCCACGGCCCCTGATCCGCCCCAGAATGTGGGTGAGGGACAGGGGCAGTCCCCCGTTGGCAAAGCCCTGGGTGGTGGGATGAGAGAAGGGGTCTTCACAGGATCACGGGATATGAGTTGGAAGGGACCCAAGAGAGCCAACCCATGACAACTCTCCAGGACCCACCTTGACCTTCTCTGCCCAGGGGTTGAGGCGCTTCCAGAGCAGCCACCAGCCAGACAGGCTGTCGCCGTAGTTGCACAGGTCGGTCTCGTCCTGGCTGCCCACGTCGATGGCGATCACCGTCTTGGCCCCCATGTTGCGCGCGATGTCGGCTGCGGGACAACGGGGAGCGACCGGGAGCTCAGCGGGGCCAAGGGTCCCCCCACTCTGAGCCCCTGGGGAGGGGGGTGGTGGCACAGGGTTTGGGATGTGTCCTGGGGGTGATGGAACAGGGGTGGGACCTCGGGAACGGGCGGGGGGCAACGGGGGGCACAGGCAAGTGGCAGTTTCTGTGGGGGGATGTGGAGGATGGAGGTGGTCCAGGAAGATGTCCTGGGTCAGGACACCAGGAGGTGATGGAGGAAGGTCATTGGAATGGTCCAGGAAGATGTCCTGGGTCAGGACACCAGGAGGTGATGGAGGAAGGTCGTTGGAATGGTCCAGGAAGATGTCCTGGGTCAGGACACCAGGAGGTGATGGAGGAAGGTCATTGGAATGGTCCAGGAGGATGTCCTGGGTCAGGACACCAGGAGGTGATGGAGGAAGGTCATTGGAATGGTCCAGGAGGATGTCCTGGGTCAGGACACCAGGAGGTGATGGAGGAAGGTCGTTGGCATGTGAAGGAGGGTGGAGATGCTCCAGGAGGACATCAGGTGCTGAGGACATCAAGGGATGATGATGATGAAGGATGGAGGAAGGTTGTTTGCACATGGAGGAGGGTGGAGATGCTCCAGGAGGACATCCAGGGTGAGGACACCAGGAGGTGATGCCGAGTGATTGGAGGCAGCTCGCACAGAGAAGAGGATGGAGAAGGATGGAGATGCTCCAGAAGGATGTCTGGTGCTGAGGACATCAAGGGATGACAATGATGATGATGATGGAGGAAGGTTGTTTCCACGTGAAGGAAGGTGGAGATGCTCCAGAAGAACATCCAGTGACACCAGGAGACCATCAAGTGGTCTTGCACATGGAAGAGGACGGAGAAGGATGGAGATGGTCCAGGAGGGAACCTGGTGCAGAGGACATCAAGGGTTGATGATGATGAGGAAGGTTGTTCACACGTCAGGGAGGATGGAGACGCTCCAGGAGGACGTCTGGTGCTGAGGACATCAAGGGATGATGGTGATGACACCAGGAGAGGGTGGTGCAGGGTGGAAGGAGGTGGTTGGCACGTCAGGAGTGACACCCAGTGCCAAGGAGGGCACGAGAGGCAGGGACATTTTTGGATGTGAAGGATGGAAACGGTCTGGGAAACCACCTGGTGCCACCACCAGGAGACGACACAAGACTGGGACTCTTCTGGCAGGTCAAGGGGGATGAAGATGCCCCAAAAGGATGATCGAGACTGAGGACAAGAAGAGTTGACCTCCACCTGAGATGGAGGATCCCAAGAAATGATGGAGGATGGATGGATGGATGGATCCTGTATGGGAAGAAATGGAGATACCCTGGGAAGGCACCTGAGATGAAGGACCCCAAGAGATGATGCAAGATGAATGGATCCATCCTGCATGAGAAGAAACAGAAATGCCCTGGGAAACCACCTGAACATGGAGGACATCAAGAGAGGATGGAAGATGGATGGATGGATGCATCCTGCGTGTGAAGACACGTGGAGAAGCCCTGGGAAGGCATCTGAGGTGGAGGACCCCAAGAGATGATGGAAGATGGATGGATGGATGGATTCATCCTGCACGTGAGGATGCCCCAAGAGGATGAT
>NW_020938985.1:0-4713 GCF_003984885.1 Neopelma chrysocephalum
ACCACAGCAACCCTGAAGGTGCCACCACAGCGGCCCCAAAGATGCCACCACAGCAGCCCTGAAGGTGCCACCACAGTGGCCTTGAAGGTGCCACCACAGCAACCCCAAAGATGCCACCACAGCAACCCCAGAGATGCCACTGCAGTGGCCCTGAAGATGCGAGCACAGTAACCCTGAATATCCCACCACAGTGGCCCCCGAAGTGCCACCACAGCGGCCCCGAAGGTGCCACCACAGTGGCCCTGAAGGTGCCACCACAGCAGCCCCTCGGAGCCACCCAGGACTTCTCAGAGCCACCCAGGACCACTCAGAACCACCTGGGACCCCTTGGATTCACCTGGGACCCTTGGAGCCACCTGGGACCCCTCAGAGCCACCTGGGACCCCTTGGAGCCACCCAGGACCTCTCAGGGCCACCCAGGACCCTCAGAGCGACTTGGAGCTCCGGAGACTCCTCCACTCCTCGTGGTGACCCCCCTACTACCCCCAGCACTCGAGGCGAGGCCACACCAACACCAGGCAGAGCCGAACAACCACCCCACTGCTGCCACCCCCCCAGTCCTCGACTGTCCCCCTTGGGCATCACCCCCCTCGCCCCGTGGCCCCTTTCTCACTCGTAGAAGTCGGACTTGGAGATCTTGAGGAAGGTGCAGTCGCGGTTGGCCTTGATGGTGAAGATGAGGGGCTCCCCGGTGAGCACGGCCAGCTGCCCCACCAGCTCGCCGGGCTGCGTCAGGAACAGGCACACGTCCTCCGCCTTGTCGATCATGCGCTGGTACACGTGCAGGCACCCCCAGAGCACGAAGTGCAGGCTCACGTCCTGCCCAGAGCGCGCCCCGTCACCGCCGCGGCACGGCCGGGGCGCCCCGGGATCACTGGGAGTCACCCAGGATCCCTGGGAGTCACCCGGGATCACTGGGGGTCACCCGGGACCCCACAGAGCCACCCAGGATCACTCAGAGCCACCCGGGATCACTGGGAGCCACTCGGGATCCCACAGAGACACCTGGGATCACTGGGAGTCACCCAGGACCCCTGGGAATCACCCAGGATCACTGGGGGTCACCTGGGACCCCATAGAGCCACCTGGGATCCCTGGGAGTCACCCGGGACCCCACAGAGCCACCCGGGATCCCTGGGAGTCACCCGGGACCCCACAGAGGCACCCGGGATCACTCAGAGCCACCCGGGATCACTGAGAGTCATCCAGGACTCCACAGAGCCACTCGGGATCCCTGGGAGTCACCTGGGATCATTGGGAGTCACCCAGGATCCCACAGAGCCACCCGGGATCACTGGAAGTCACCCAGGTTCATCGGGAGCCACCCGGGATCCCTGGAAGTCACCCAGAATCCCATAGAGCCATCTGGGATCACTGAGAGCCACCCAGGATCCCTGGGAGCCACCCAGGATCCCATGGAGCCATCTGGGATCCCTGGGAGTCACCTGGGACCCCACAGAGACATCTGGGACCTGGGAGTCACCCGGGATCCCTGGTAGCCACCCAGAATCCCACAGAGCCATCCAGGATCCTGGGAGTCACCTGGGACCCCACGGAGCCATCTGGAATCCCCGGAAGCCACCCGGGACCCCGGGAGCCACCGAGGGACCCCCAGGTACGAGGGTCCCCCCAGCCCCACGCGTGGGTGGTTGTGCTTCTCCTCACGGGGGGTTTTGAACCCTCCCGAGGTTCTGGGGTCGTTCCCACCCCCCCAAGAGCCACGGGGGAGGAGTAAGGGAGTGGCACCCCATGGAAATATGGGGAGGGGGAGTCAAGGGGCCACAGAAACCCCCCCAAAACCCACCTGGTCACCTTGGCGGGCAATGACGGTCCCGGCTTTGGCGTGGTGGAGCAGGACACGGTTGTTGAGGAGAGAGGGGTCCTGGAGGGAAGAACGATGTCGTGTGGGGTGGTGGGGACCCTCAGGAGGGGATGGGGACCACCATGAGGGGACAAGGATGAGCAGGAGGTCGTGGGGACCACCACAAACAACAGGGACCACCATGAGGGGATAAAGGATGACCAGGAGGTCACGGGGACCACCACAAACAGTGGGGACCACCATGAGGGGACCAGGACGACCAGGATGTCACGGGGACCACCATGAGGGGACAAGGATGACCAGGAGGTCACAGGGACCACCATGAGGGGACAAGGATGACCAGGAGGTCATGGGGACCACCACAAACAATGGGGACCACCATGAGGGGAGAAGGATGACCAGGCCACCAGAGACCCACCCCAGAGCAACAGGGGACCAACATGAGGGGACGGGGACCAACACGAGGAACTGGGAACCCACCACGAGGCCACAAGAGACCCACCCCAGAGCAACAGGGGACCAACATGAGGGGACAGGGACCACCACAAGGAAGTGGGGACCCACCACAACACAACAGAGACCCACCACAGAGTAACAGGGGACCAACACGAAGGGATGGGGACCTCCACGAGGCAGTGGGAACCCACCACAACACAACAGGACCACCCCAAAGCACGGGGGGCCGGTGTGAAGTGATGGGAAGCCCCAACGTGATGAGACCCCCCCCAAGGCCTCACCTCCACCTTCATGAGCTTGACCAGCTCCTGCTTGGCGGCCTCGAAGACGAGGTTGGTCTGGCGGCCCTGGAAGGGCCCGAAGGGACACGGCCCCGGCCCCGCCTCGTCCTCGCTGGAGTTGGACTGGTGGGACCCCGGCGGGGGCTCCTCCAGCGTCACCGACTTGCGCTCCTTGGGCTCGTGGGACACCGACTGCGGGGCACGGCGGGGTCAGGGAGAGGTTTGGGGGGATTTGGGGGGGGATTCAGGTGGGATTCGGTGAGATTCGGGGTAGAATTTGAGTGGGATTTGGGGTGGGATTCAGAGTGGTTTGAGGTAGGATTTGGGGTGGGATTCAGGGTAAGATTCAGGTGGGATTTGGGGTGGGATTCAGGTGGGATTCAGGGTGGGATTCAGGTGGAAGTCAGAGTGGGATTCAGGTGAGATTAAGGTGGGATTTTGAGGGGGTTTGGAGTGGAATTCAAGGTGGTTTGGGGTAGGATTTGGGTGGGATTTGGTGTGGGATTCAGGTGGGATTTGGGGTGGGATTCAGGTGGGATTTGGGGTGGGATTCAGTGGGGCTTTGGGGTGGGATTCAGGTGGGATTTGGGTTAGGATTCTGAGGGGGTTTGGGGTGGGATTCAGGTGGGATTCAGGGTGGGATTCAGTGGGGCTTTGGAGTGGGATTCAAGGTGGTTTGGGGTAGGATTTGGGTGGGATTTGGGGTGGGATTCAAGGTGGGATTTGGGGTGAGATTCAGGGTAGGATTTGGGTGGGATTCAGGGTGGGATTTGGGTGGGATTCAGGGTGGGATTTGGAGCGGGATTCAGGTGGGATTTGGGGTGGGATTTGGGTTGAGATTCAGTGGAATTTTGGGGTAGGATTTGAGTGGGATTCAGGGTGGGATTTCGGGTGGGATTCAGGGTGGGATTTGGGGTGGGATCCAGGGGTCCTGCGGCCGTACCCGCGCGAATCCGGCCATGGCCCCCGTGCTGTCCTCCTGCAGCGACACCGAGATGCGGCCGCGCTCGTAGGCCATGTCGAAGTCGGAGCGGGGACCCTTCTGGATGCCTGGAGGGGTGACAGGGTGACCGTGTCCAACATGGGGACAAGACACTCCCCAGGGTCCCCCAGCTGTCCCCAAGACCCTCCGTTCCCACCCCCAAATATATCCATCCCCACCAGAGATATCCACGGGCTTGGAGATGCAGTGGCTCAGGGGTGGCTGCCCTGGATGTCCCTGGGTGTCCCCTGAGTGTCCCTGCCTGTCCCCTGGCTGTCCCCAGAGTGTCCCTGGGTGTCCCCTGAGTGTCCCCAACTATCCCCTGAGCTACCCACCCCAAGACCCCCCATTCCCACCCCCAAACCCACCGGAGATATCCACGGGCATGGAGATGCAGCGGCTCAGGGGCGGCTGCCCTGGGTGTCCTTGGGTGTCCCCTGTGTGTCCCTGGTTGTCCCTGCCTGTCCCCTGGGTGTCTCCTGGCTGTCCCCAGCTATCCCCTGAGCTACCCACCCCAAGACCCCCCATTCCCACCCCCAAACCCACCGGAGATGTCCACAGGCATGGAGATGCAGCGGCTCAGGGGCGGCGGCGGCGGCACCGGGGTCTCCAATCCCGCACTTTTCAGCAGCTCGGCTGCAAGATCAGACCCAGCTGCCCCCCTGAGCACAGAGGGAGCAGCAGAGCTCCCCAAAAGCAGGGGGAGGGTCCCAGCACCCCCTGGGCAGCCCTTACCCTGCTCCCGGCCCTCGTCGGTGCTGCCCAGGCCCCTCTTGCTGTGCCGGACGGGGCTGGTGCGGGCGGGGTGGCCGGGCTGGGGGAAGAGCCTCAGGGGCTGCATGTCCTGCAGTTGGAGAGGAAAGAGAGATGATGCTTAAACTCTACTTAGCAATTATTTCTTTTTTAAATTAATTATTTTATTCCCTACTTAATAATTATTTTTTTCCTGTATTTTTCCCGTACGTATTAATTATTTCTTTTTTTCCCTAATTATTTTTTCCTCTCTATATTAATTATTTCTTTTTTTCTCCAATTATTTTACCCCCTACTTAATGGTTGCGATGGGAATGGTCATGGTTGAGTTTGGGGATGGTCATGGTTGGGATGGGGATGGTCATGGTTGGGTTGGGGATGGTCATGGTTGAGTTTGGGGATGGCCATGGTTGTTTTGG
>NW_020938986.1:0-3322 GCF_003984885.1 Neopelma chrysocephalum
GTTGTTTTGGGGATGGTCATGGTTGGTTTGGGGATGGCCATGGTTGGGTTGGGGATGGCCATGGTTGGTTTGGGGATGGCCAAACCCTGAGGAGGAGTTTAGGAAGCAGAAGAATCTTTTCTGTGCTTTTTTCCATCAATTTTGCCCTGATTTCCTCCTTTCCCCCCCGCAGGACTCACATGGCTGAAGAGCTCGTTGGTCAAGCCCAGGTAGTTGTGCAGGGCCAGGAAGGTGACGCGCTGCAGCCGCACCATGATGATCTGTGGGGGGACAGGAGGCCACCGGTGACCCTCTGCCACCCCAAGGGACCCCCCGATGTCCCCCCAGCCCCCACCTCACCTGCACCACCCGCACCAAGCTCTCGGGGTACTTCTCAAAGATGGCGGAGAAGGCCTCGACCGGCAGGCGCAGGATGGTGGAGTCCTCGGCGGCGCGGGCGCTCACCGTGCGGTACGGCCGCTGGTGGCCCTGCGGGACACGGCTGCTGGGGGAAACCTGGCCAGCACTGGGAGCTCCAGTCCGGCCCTGGGAGGGGTTTGGGGGGAGTTGGGAGATGGGGAAGTCCCAGGGTGGCAACAGGAGTTGGATCGGTTGGGGTTGGGCATGGCCATGGTTGGACTGGAGGGATTTGGGGATGGACATGGTTGGTTTGGGGATGGTCATGGTTGGTTTGGAGATGTTCATGGTTGGAATGGTGTTGGTCATGGTTGGGTTGGGGATGGCCATGGTTGGGTTTGGGGATGGTCATGGTTGGGTTTGGGAATGGTCATGGTTGGGTTGGGGATGGCCATGGTTGGTTTGGGGATGGTCATGGTTGGTTTGGGGATGGCCATGGTTGGGTTGGGGATGGCCATGGTTGGGTTTGGGGACAGCCATGGTTGGGATGGAGATGGTCATGGTTGGGTTGGTGTTGGCTGTAGTTGGTTTGGGGATGGCCATGGTTGGGATGGGGATGGCCATGGTTGGGATGGGGATGGTCATGGTTGGTTTTGGAGATGGCCATGGTTGGTTTGGGGATGGCCATGGTTGGGTTGGTGTTGGCCATGGTTGGTTTGGGGATGGCCATGGTGGGTTTGGGGACAGTCACGGTTGGACCAGGAGGGTTTGGGGCCAGCGCCGGTACCGTGATGACATCGAGGATGCTGAGCAGGCTGTGGACACTGTCCCCAGGGAACACCTCCTTCATCACCGTCTCCTTCCCGTCCTGCCGAGCACAGAGCCCTTCGTCCCTTCCATCCCTGGTGCCCCCGTCCCATCCCTGTTCCCAGAGTGTCCCCTGGGTGTCCCCTGAGCGTCACTGGATGTGCCCAGGTATCCCTTGGGTGTCCCTGGGTGTCCCCTGGGTGTCCCTGGATATTCCCAAGTGTGTTCAGGTGTCCCCTGTCTGTCCCTGGCTGTCCCCTGGATATTCCTGGCTATTCCCAGGTGTCCCCTGGGTGTCTCCAGCCATCCCCAGGTGCCCCCCGGCTGTCCCCTGGCTGTCCTCTGGCTGTCCTCAGGTGTCCCCTGGGTGTCTCCAGCCATCCCGAGGTGCTCCCTGGCTGTCCCCTGGATGTTCCTGGCTGTCCCTGGCTGTCTCCTGGTTGTGCCCTGGCTGTCCCCTGGCTGTTCCCAGGTGTCCCCTGCTGTCTCCAGCCATCCCGAGGTGCTCCCTGGCTGTCCCCTGGATGTTCCTGGCTGTCCCTAGGTGTCCCCTGGCTGTCCCCAGGTGTCCCCTGGCTGTCCCTGGATATTCCCAAGTGTGTTCAGGTGTCCCCTGGCTGTCTCCAGCCATCCCCAGGTGCCCCCTGGGTGTCTCCTGGCTGTCCCCAGCTATCCCCTGAGCTACCCACCCCAAGACCCTCATTCCCACCCCCAAACCCACCAGAGATATCCACGGGCATGGAGATGCAGCGGCTCAGGGGTGGCTGCCCTGGGTGTCCCCTGAGTGTCCCTGGGTGTCCCTCGGATGTCCCTGCCTGTCCCCTGGGTGTCCCCTGAGTGTCCCCAGCTATCCCTGAGCTACCCACCTGAAGACCCCCCATTCCCACTCCCAAACCCACCGGAGATATCCACGGGCATGGAGATGCAGCAGCTCAGGGGCAGCTGCCCTGGGTGTCCCTGGGTGTCCCCTGGTTGTCCTTGCCTGTCCCCTGGCTGTCCCCAGGTGTCCCCAGGTGTCCCCCCGTGCCCTCACCGGCTCGGTGAGCAGCAGCTCCAGTTTGCCATCCTGCAGGACGTAGATGCTGGTGTCGGGCTGGCCGGGCCGGAACACGTACTCGCCCTGCTGGCACTGCTGGAACACCATGTGCTTGCACAGCTCCAGGAACAGCGGCTTCTCAAAGTGCCCCAGCACCCTGCGGGCACAGCCGGGGCACAGCGGGTGACACCGGGCCCAGGGCCACCTCTCCTGGTTGCCACGGAGATGGGGATACAGGAGAAGAGCGGCCGGTGGCACTGGGGTCCAGACTCCGCTGGGAAATGGTCCCAGCTGGGGGCTGGTCCCTCAGGGGGAATTCTGGACCCTTGGATGGATCCTGAGCCCCAGGAATGGATTTGATTCCCCCAGGATGGATCCTGATCCCTCAGGTGGAATTCTGGTCCCTCAAATGGATCCTGAGCCCCAGGGATGGATTTGATCCCCCCTGGATAGATCCTGATCTCCAGGGATGGATCCTGAGCCCCAAGAATGGATTTGATCCCCCCAGGATAGATCCTGATCCCTCAGGTAGAATTCTGATCCCTCAACTGGATCCTGAGCCCCAGGGATGGATTTGATCCCCCCAAGATGGATCCTGATCCCTCAGGTGGAATTCTGGTCCCTCAGATGGATCCTGAGCCCCAGGGATGGATTTGATCCCCCCCAGGATGGATCCTGATCCCTCAGGGGGAATTCTGATCCCTCGGATGGATCCTGAGCCCCAGGGATGGATCTGATCCCCCCGGGATAGATCCTGACCTCCAGGGAGGAATCCTGATCCCTTAGGGGGAATTCTGATCCCTCAGATGGATCCTGAGCCCCAGGGATGGATTTGATCCCCCCGGGATAGATCCTGACCTCCAGGGGGAATCCTGATCCAGGGCCAGACCCATCAGGATCCAGGGCCGGATCCCGATGCCAGGGCCAGATCCCGATCCCAGGGCCAGACCCCAATCCCAGGGCCAGACCCCAATCCCAGGGACGGATCCCGATACCAGGGTCAGACCCCAATGCCAGGGACAGACCCCAATTCCAGGGTCGGATCCCACTGCCAGGGCTGGATCCCGCTGCCAGGGCTGGATCCCAATCCCAGGGCTGGATCCCAATCCCAGAGCTGGATCCCCATCCCAGGGCCAGACCCCA
>NW_020938986.1:3422-4543 GCF_003984885.1 Neopelma chrysocephalum
ATCCTGATCCCTCAGGTAGAATTCTGATCCCTCGGATGGATCCTGAGCCCCAGGGATGGATTTGATCCCCCCGGGATAGATCCTGACCTCCAGGGGGAATCCTGATCCAGGGACAGACCCATCAGGATCCAGGGCCAGATCCCGATCCCAGGGCCAGATCCCGATCCCAGGGCCAGACCCCGATCCCAGGGCCGGATCCCGATACCAGGGTCAGACCCCAATCCCAGGGACAGACCCCAATTCCAGGGTCGCATCCCACTGCCAGGGCTGGATCCCGCTGCCAGAGCTGGATCCCAATCCCAGAACTGGATCCCCATCCCAGGGCCAGACCCCAATGCCAGAATTGGATCCCCATCCCAGAGCCAGATCCCGCTGCCAGGGCCGGATCCCGCTGCCAGGGACAGACCCCAATCCCAGGGACAGACCCCGATGCCAGGGCTGGATCCCAATGCCAGGGCTGGATCCCCATCCCAGGGCCGGATCCCGCTGCCAGGGCTGGATCCCGCTGCCAGGGCTGGATCCCGCTGCCAGGGCCGGATCCCCATCCCAGGGCCGGATCCCCATCCCAGGGCCAAACCCCGATACCAGGGCCGGATCCCACTGCCAGGGCTGGATCCCCATTCCAGGGCCAAACCCCGATACCAGGGTTGGATCCCGCTGCCAGGGCCGGATCCCGCTGCCAGGGCCGCCCCCGGCTGCTCACCGGACGTTCTTGAGCATGTAGAGGACCTCTGAGGGCAGGTGGGAATTGGCCACGTCGAACTCGGTCAGGTCGGCCTCCAGCACCGCCGGCGGCGGCTCCTTCAGCTGCAGCGTCGGCTGCTCCTTCCGGATGCGCAGCAGCCTTGGGGACACCCGGGGGACACCGCGTTGGGACACCCAGGCGGCACCGGGACGGTGCCACCGCCCCCCCGAAACCGACGGTGCCCCCTCCTCACTTTTTGGCGATGTTGAGCATCTTCAGCTTCTTCTTCATGCGGGGCCGGGAGGTGCTGGAGATGGTGGTGTCCACCAGGGACGACGTGGACTGGGACACCTGGGGGGGGTGGGGACAACACCTTGGGGTGTCACCCACCGGTGGCCTCGGGGTGTCACCCACTGGTGCCACCTCCCCCGAGCGT
>NW_020938987.1:0-2961 GCF_003984885.1 Neopelma chrysocephalum
GTTGTTTTGGGGATGGTCATGGTTGGTTTGGGGATGGCCATGGTTGGGTTGGGGATGGCCATGGTTGGTTTGGGGATGGCCAAACCCTGAGGAGGAGTTTAGGAAGCAGAAGAATCTTTTCTGTGCTTTTTTCCATCAATTTTGCCCTGATTTCCTCCTTTCCCCCCCGCAGGACTCACATGGCTGAAGAGCTCGTTGGTCAAGCCCAGGTAGTTGTGCAGGGCCAGGAAGGTGACGCGCTGCAGCCGCACCATGATGATCTGTGGGGGGACAGGAGGCCACCGGTGACCCTCTGCCACCCCAAGGGACCCCCCAGTGTCCCCCCAGCCCCCACCTCACCTGCACCACCCGCACCAAGCTCTCGGGGTACTTCTCGAAGATGGCAGAGAAGGCCTCGACCGGCAGGCGCAGGATGGTGGAGTCCTCGGCGGCGCGGGCGCTCACCGTGCGGTACGGCCGCTGGTGGCCCTGCGGGACACGGCTGCTGGGGGAAACCTGGCCAGCACTGGGAGCTCCAGTCCGGCCCTGGGAGGGGTTTGGGGGGAGTTGGGAGATGGGGAAGTCCCAGGGTGGCAACAGGAGTTGGATCGGTTGGGGTTGGGCATGGCCATGGTTGGACTGGAGGGGTTTGGGGATGGTCATGGTTGGTTTGGGGATGGTCATGGTTGGTTTGGAGATGTTCATGGTTGGAATGGTGTTGGTCATGGTTGGGTTGGGGATGGCCATGGTTGGGTTTGGGGATGGTCATGGTTGGGTTTGGGAATGGTCATGGTTGGGTTGGGGATGGCCATGGTTGGTTTGGGGATGGTCATGGTTGGGTTGGGGATGGCCATGGTTGGGTTTGGGGACAGCCATGGTTGGGATGGAGATGGTCATGGTTGGGTTGGTGTTGGCTGTAGTTGGTTTGGGGATGGCCATGGTTGGGCTTGGGGATGGCCATGGTTGGGTTGGTGTTGGCCGTAGTTGGTTTGAGGATGGCCATGGTTGGGTTTGGGGACAGCCATGGTTGGGATGGGGATGGCCATGGTTGGTTTGGGGATGGCCATGGTTGGGTTGGTGTTGGCCATGGTTGGTTTGGGGATGGCCATGGTTGGGTTTGGGGACAGTCACGGTTGGACCAGGAGGGTTTGGGGCCAGTGCCGGTACCGTGATGACATCGAGGATGCTGAGCAGGCTGTGGACACTGTCCCCAGGGAACACCTCCTTCATCACCGTCTCCTTCCCGTCCTGCCGAGCACAGAGCCCTTCGTCCCTTCCATCCCTGGTGCCCCCGTCCCATCCCTGTTCCCAGAGTGTCCCCTGGGTGTCCCCTGAGCGTCACTGGATGTGCCCAGGTATCCCTTGGGTGTCCCTGGGTGTCCCCTGGGTGTCCCTGGATATTCCCAAGTGTGTTCAGGTGTCCCCTGTCTGTCCCTGGCTGTCCCCTGGATATTCCTGGCTATTCCCAGGTGTCCCCTGGGTGTCTCCAGCCATCCCCAGGTGCCCCCCGGCTGTCCCCTGGCTGTCCTCTGGCTGTCCTCAGGTGTCCCCTGGGTGTCTCCAGCCATCCCGAGGTGCTCCCTGGCTGTCCCCTGGATGTTCCTGGCTGTCCCTGGCTGTCTCCTGGTTGTGCCCTGGCTGTCCCCTGGCTGTTCCCAGGTGTCCCCTGGCTGTCCCCAGTTGTTCCCAGGTGTCCCCCGGGTGTCTCCAGCCATTCCCAGGTGCCCCTTGGCTGTCCCTGCCTGTCCCCTGGCTGTTCCCTGGCTGTCCCTGGGTGCCCCCTGGCTGTCCCCTGGCTGTCCCCAGCTGTCCCCAGGTGTCCCCCCGTGCCCTCACCGGCTCGGTGAGCAGCAGCTCCAGTTTGCCGTCCTGCAGGACGTAGATGCTGGTGTCGGGCTGGCCGGGCCGGAACACGTACTCGCCCTGCTGGCACTGCTGGAACACCATGTGCTTGCACAGCTCCAGGAACAGCGGCTTCTCAAAGTGCCCCAGCACCCTGCGGGCACAGCCGGGGCACAGTGGGTGACACCGGGCCCAGGGCCACATCTCCTGGTTGCCACGGAGATGGGGATGCAGGAGAAGAGCGGCCGGTGGCACTGGGGTCCAGACTCCGCTGGGAAATGGTCCCAGCTGGGGGCTGGTCCCTCAGGGGGAATTCTGGACCCTTGGATGGATCCTGAGCCCCAGGAATGGATTTGATTCCCCCAGGATGGATCCTGATCCCTCAGGTGGAATTCTGGTCCCTCAAATGGATCCTGAGCCCCAGGGATGGATTTGATCCCCCCTGGATAGATCCTGATCTCCAGGGATGGATCCTGAGCCCCAAGAATGGATTTGATCCCCCCAGGATAGATCCTGATCCCTCAGGTAGAATTCTGATCCCTCAACTGGATCCTGAGCCCCAGGGATGGATTTGATCCCCCCAAGATGGATCCTGATCCCTCAGGTGGAATTCTGGTCCCTCAGATGGATCCTGAGCCCCAGGGATGGATTTGATCCCCCCCAGGATGGATCCTGATCCCTCAGGGGGAATTCTGATCCCTCGGATGGATCCTGAGCCCCAGGGATGGATCTGATCCCCCCGGGATAGATCCTGACCTCCAGGGAGGAATCCTGATCCCTTAGGGGGAATTCTGATCCCTCAGATGGATCCTGAGCCCCAGGGATGGATTTGATCCCCCCGGGATAGATCCTGACCTCCAGGGGGAATCCTGATCCAGGGCCAGACCCATCAGGATCCAGGGCCGGATCCCGATGCCAGGGCCAGATCCCGATCCCAGGGCCAGACCCCAATCCCAGGGCCAGACCCCAATCCCAGGGACGGATCCCGATACCAGGGTCAGACCCCAATGCCAGGGACAGACCCCAATTCCAGGGTCGGATCCCACTGCCAGGGCTGGATCCCGCTGCCAGGGCTGGATCCCAATCCCAGGGCTGGATCCCAATCCCAGAGCTGGATCCCCATCCCAGGGCCAGACCCCA
>NW_020938987.1:3061-4160 GCF_003984885.1 Neopelma chrysocephalum
ATCCTGATCCCTCAGGTAGAATTCTGATCCCTCGGATGGATCCTGAGCCCCAGGGATGGATTTGATCCCCCCGGGATAGATCCTGACCTCCAGGGGGAATCCTGATCCAGGGACAGACCCATCAGGATCCAGGGCCAGATCCCGATCCCAGGGCCAGATCCCGATCCCAGGGCCAGACCCCGATCCCAGGGCCGGATCCCGATACCAGGGTCAGACCCCAATCCCAGGGACAGACCCCAATTCCAGGGTCGCATCCCACTGCCAGGGCTGGATCCCGCTGCCAGAGCTGGATCCCAATCCCAGAACTGGATCCCCATCCCAGGGCCAGACCCCAATGCCAGAATTGGATCCCCATCCCAGAGCCAGATCCCGCTGCCAGGGCCGGATCCCGCTGCCAGGGACAGACCCCAATCCCAGGGACAGACCCCGATGCCAGGGCTGGATCCCAATGCCAGGGCTGGATCCCCATCCCAGGGCCGGATCCCGCTGCCAGGGCTGGATCCCGCTGCCAGGGCTGGATCCCGCTGCCAGGGCCGGATCCCCATCCCAGGGCCGGATCCCCATCCCAGGGCCAAACCCCGATACCAGGGCCGGATCCCACTGCCAGGGCTGGATCCCCATTCCAGGGCCAAACCCCGATACCAGGGTTGGATCCCGCTGCCAGGGCCGCCCCCGGCTGCTCACCGGACGTTCTTGAGCATGTAGAGGACCTCTGAGGGCAGGTGGGAATTGGCCACGTCGAACTCGGTCAGGTCGGCCTCCAGCACCGCCGGCGGCGGCTCCTTCAGCTGCAGCGTCGGCTGCTCCTTCCGGATGCGCAGCAGCCTTGGGGACACCCGGGGGACACCGCGTTGGGACACCCAGGCGGCACCGGGACGGTGCCACCGCCCCCCCGAAACCGACGGTGCCCCCTCCTCACTTTTTGGCGATGTTGAGCATCTTCAGCTTCTTCTTCATGCGGGGCCGGGAGGTGCTGGAGATGGTGGTGTCCACCAGAGACGACGTGGACTGGGACACCTGGGGATGGGGACAACACCTCGGGGTGTCACCCGCCGGTGGCCTCGGGGTGTCACCCACTGGTGCCACCTCCCCCGAGCGT
>NW_020938988.1:0-4682 GCF_003984885.1 Neopelma chrysocephalum
ACCACAGCAACCCTGAAGGTGCCACCACAGCGGCCCCAAAGATGCCACCACAGCAGCCCTGAAGGTGCCACCACAGTGGCCTTGAAGGTGCCACCACAGCAACCCCAAAGATGCCACCACAGCAACCCCAGAGATGCCACTGCAGTGGCCCTGAAGATGCGACCACAGTAACCCTGAATATCCCACCACAGTGGCCCCCGAAGTGCCACCACAGCGGCCCCGAAGGTGCCACCACAGTGGCCCTGAAGGTGCCACCACAGCAGCCCCTCGGAGCCACCCAGGACTTCTCAGAGCCACCCAGGACCACTCAGAACCACCTGGGACCCCTTGGATTCACCTGGGACCCTTGGAGCCACCTGGGACCCCTCAGAGCCACCTGGGACCCCTTGGAGCCACCCAGGACCTCTCAGGGCCACCCAGGACCCTCAGAGCGACTTGGAGCTCCGGAGACTCCTCCACTCCTCGTGGTGACCCCCCTACTACCCCCAGCACTCGAGGCGAGGCCACACCAACACCAGGCAGAGCCGAACAACCACCCCACTGCTGCCACCCCCCCAGTCCTCGACTGTCCCCCTTGGGCATCACCCCCCTCACCCCGTGGCCCCTTTCTCACTCGTAGAAGTCGGACTTGGAGATCTTGAGGAAGGTGCAGTCGCGGTTGGCCTTGATGGTGAAGATGAGGGGCTCCCCGGTGAGCACGGCCAGCTGCCCCACCAGCTCGCCGGGCTGCGTCAGGAACAGGCACACGTCCTCCGCCTTGTCGATCATGCGCTGGTACACGTGCAGGCACCCCCAGAGCACGAAGTGCAGGCTCACGTCCTGCCCAGAGCGCGCCCCGTCACCGCCGCGGCACGGCCGGGGCGCGCTGGGGCCACCCGGGATCACTGGGGGTCACCCGGGACCCCACAGAGCCACCCGGGATCACTCAGAGCCACCCGGGATCACTGGGAGCCACTCGGGATCCCACAGAGACACCTGGGATCACTGGGAGTCACCCAGGACCCCTGGGAATCACCCAGGATCACTGGGGGTCACCTGGGACCCCATAGAGCCACCTGGGATCCCTGGGAGTCACCCGGGACCCCACAGAGCCACCCGGGATCCCTGGGAGTCACCCGGGACCCCACAGAGGCACCCGGGATCACTCAGAGCCACCCGGGATCACTGAGAGTCATCCAGGACTCCACAGAGCCACTCGGGATCCCTGGGAGTCACCTGGGATCATTGGGAGTCACCCAGGATCCCACAGAGCCACCCGGGATCACTGGAAGTCACCCAGGTTCATCGGGAGCCACCCGGGATCCCTGGAAGTCACCCAGAATCCCATAGAGCCATCTGGGATCACTGAGAGCCACCCAGGATCCCTGGGAGCCACCCAGGATCCCATGGAGCCATCTGGGATCCCTGGGAGTCACCTGGGACCCCACAGAGACATCTGGGACCTGGGAGTCACCCGGGATCCCTGGTAGCCACCCAGAATCCCACAGAGCCATCCAGGATCCTGGGAGTCACCTGGGACCCCATGGAGCCATCTGGAATCCCCGGAAGCCACCCGGGACCCCGGGAGCCACCCAGGGACCCCCAGGTACAAGGGTCCCCCCAGCCCCACGTGTGGGTGGTTGTGTTTCTCCTCACGGGGGGTTTGAACCCTCCCGAGGTTCTGGGGTCGTTCCCACCCCCCCAAGAGCCACGGGGGAGGAGTAGGGGAGTGGCACCCCATGGAAATATGGGGAGGGGGAGTCAAGGGGCCACAGAAACCCCCCCAAAACCCACCTGGTCACCTTGGCGGGCAATGACGGTCCCAGCTTTGGCGTGGTGGAGCAGGACACGGTTGTTGAGCAGAGAGGGGTCCTGGAGGGAAGAACGGTGTCGTGTGGGGTGGTGGGGACCCTCAGGAGGAGATGGGGACCACCATGAGGGGACAAGGATGAGCAGGAGGTCGTGGGGACCACCACAAACAACAGGGACCACCATGAGGGGATAAAGGATGACCAGGAGGTCACAGGGACCACCACAAACAGTGGGGACCACCATGAGGGGACCAGGACGACCAGGATGTCACGGGGACCACCATGAGGGGACAAGGATGACCAGGAGGTCACAGGGACCACCATGAGGGGACAAGGATGACCAGGAGGTCATGGGGACCACCACAAACAATGGGGACCACCATGAGGGGAGAAGGATGACCAGGCCACCAGAGACCCACCCCAGAGCAACAGGGGACCAACATGAGGGGACGGGGACCAACACGAGGAACTGGGAACCCACCACGAGGCCACAAGAGACCCACCCCAGAGCAACAGGGGACCAACATGAGGGGACAGGGACCACCACAAGGAAGTGGGGACCCACCACAACACAACAGAGACCCACCACAGAGTAACAGGGGACCAACACGAAGGGATGGGGACCTCCACGAGGCAGTGGGAACCCACCACAACACAACAGGACCACCCCAAAGCACGGGGGGCCGGTGTGAAGTGATGGGAAGCCCCAACGTGATGAGACCCCCCCCAAGGCCTCACCTCCACCTTCATGAGCTTGACCAGCTCCTGCTTGGCGGCCTCGAAGACGAGGTTGGTCTGGCGGCCCTGGAAGGGCCCGAAGGGACACGGCCCCGGCCCCGCCTCGTCCTCGCTGGAGTTGGACTGGTGGGACCCCGGCGGGGGCTCCTCCAGCGTCACCGACTTGCGCTCCTTGGGCTCGTGGGACACCGACTGCGGGGCACGGCGGGGTCAGGGAGAGGTTTGGGGGGATTTGGGGGGGGATTCAGGTGGGATTCGGTGAGATTCGGGGTAGAATTTGAGTGGGATTTGGGGTGGGATTCAGAGTGGTTTGAGGTAGGATTTGGGGTGGGATTCAGGGTAAGATTCAGGTGGGATTTGGGGTGGGATTCAGGTGGGATTCAGGGTGGGATTCAGGTGGAAGTCAGAGTGGGATTCAGGTGAGATTAAGGTGGGATTTTGAGGGGGTTTGGAGTGGAATTCAAGGTGGTTTGGGGTAGGATTTGGGTGGGATTTGGTGTGGGATTCAGGTGGGATTTGGGGTGGGATTCAGGTGGGATTTGGGGTGGGATTCAGTGGGGCTTTGGGGTGGGATTCAGGTGGGATTTGGGTTAGGATTCTGAGGGGGTTTGGGGTGGGATTCAGGTGGGATTCAGGGTGGGATTCAGTGGGGCTTTGGAGTGGGATTCAAGGTGGTTTGGGGTAGGATTTGGGTGGGATTTGGGGTGGGATTCAAGGTGGGATTTGGGGTGAGATTCAGGGTAGGATTTGGGTGGGATTCAGGGTGGGATTTGGGTGGGATTCAGGGTGGGATTTGGAGCGGGATTCAGGTGGGATTTGGGGTGGGATTTGGGTTGAGATTCAGTGGAATTTTGGGGTAGGATTTGAGTGGGATTCAGGGTGGGATTTCGGGTGGGATTCAGGGTGGGATTTGGGGTGGGATCCAGGGGTCCTGCGGCCGTACCCGCGCGAATCCGGCCATGGCCCCCGTGCTGTCCTCCTGCAGCGACACCGAGATGCGGCCGCGCTCGTAGGCCATGTCGAAGTCGGAGCGGGGACCCTTCTGGATGCCTGGAGGGGTGACAGGGTGACCGTGTCCAACATGGGGACAAGACACTCCCCAGGGTCCCCCAGCTGTCCCCAAGACCCTCCGTTCCCACCCCCAAATATATCCATCCCCACCAGAGATATCCACGGGCTTGGAGATGCAGTGGCTCAGGGGTGGCTGCCCTGGATGTCCCTGGGTGTCCCCTGAGTGTCCCTGCCTGTCCCCTGGCTGTCCCCAGAGTGTCCCTGGGTGTCCCCTGAGTGTCCCCAACTATCCCCTGAGCTACCCACCCCAAGACCCCCCATTCCCACCCCCAAACCCACCGGAGATATCCACGGGCATGGAGATGCAGCGGCTCAGGGGCGGCTGCCCTGGGTGTCCTTGGGTGTCCCCTGTGTGTCCCTGGTTGTCCCTGCCTGTCCCCTGGGTGTCTCCTGGCTGTCCCCAGCTATCCCCTGAGCTACCCACCCCAAGACCCCCCATTCCCACCCCCAAACCCACCGGAGATGTCCACGGGCATGGAGATGCAGCGGCTCAGGGGCGGCGGCGGCGGCACCGGGGTCTCCAATCCCGCACTTTTCAGCAGCTCGGCTGCAAGATCAGACCCAGCCGCCCCCCTGAGCACAGAGGGAGCAGCAGAGCTCCCCAAAAGCAGGGGGAGGGTCCCAGCACCCCCTGGGCAGCCCTTACCCTGCTCCCGGCCCTCGTCGGTGCTGCCCAGGCCCCTCTTGCTGTGCCGGATGGGGCTGGTGCGGGCGGGGTGGCCGGGCTGGGGGAAGAGCCTCAGGGGCTGCATGTCCTGCAGTTGGAGAGGAAAGAGAGATGATGCTTAAACTCTACTTAGCAATTATTTCTTTTTTAAATTAATTATTTTATTCCCTACTTAATAATTATTTTTTTCCTGTATTTTTCCCGTACGTATTAATTATTTCTTTTTTTCCCTAATTATTTTTTCCTCTCTATATTAATTATTTCTTTTTTTCTCCAATTATTTTACCCCCTACTTAATGGTTGCGATGGGAATGGTCATGGTTGAGTTTGGGGATGGTCATGGTTGGGATGGGGATGGTCATGGTTGGGTTGGGGATGGTCATGGTTGAGTTTGGGGATGGCCATGGTTGTTTTGG
>NW_020938989.1:0-409 GCF_003984885.1 Neopelma chrysocephalum
CCTCTGAGACCATCCAGTCCAACCTGTGACCCAACCCCACCTCATCATCCAGACCATGGCACCACATCCATGGTTCTTCTTAGAGAAACCCACGGACTCCACCACCTCCCTGGGCAGCCCCTTCCAATGCCCAACCACCCTCTCTGTGAAGAAATTCCTCCTAATCACAGAATCAGATGATCAACAGGGTTGGGAAAGACCTCTGAGACCATCCAGTCCAACCCATGACCCAACCCCACCTCATCATCCAGACCATGGCATCACAATCATGGTTCTTCTCAAACACCTCCAGGGACGGTGACTCTACCACCTCCCTGGGCAGCTCATTCCCATGTCCAACCACCCTTTCTGTGAAGAAATTCCTCCTAATCACAGAATCACAGGATCAACGGGGTTGGGAAAGACCTCT
>NW_020938990.1:0-409 GCF_003984885.1 Neopelma chrysocephalum
CCTCTGAGACCATCCAGTCCAACCTGTGACCCAACCCCACCTCATCATCCAGACCATGGCACCACATCCATGGTTCTTCTTAGAGAAACCCACGGACTCCACCACCTCCCTGGGCAGCCCCTTCCAATGCCCAACCACCCTCTCTGTGAAGAAATTCCTCCTAATCACAGAATCAGATGATCAACAGGGTTGGGAAAGACCTCTGAGACCATCCAGTCCAACCCATGACCCAACCCCACCTCATCATCCAGACCATGGCATCACAATCATGGTTCTTCTCAAACACCTCCAGGGACGGTGACTCTACCACCTCCCTGGGCAGCTCATTCCCATGTCCAACCACCCTTTCTGTGAAGAAATTCCTCCTAATCACAGAATCACAGGATCAACGGGGTTGGGAAAGACCTCT
>NW_020938991.1:0-382 GCF_003984885.1 Neopelma chrysocephalum
ACCATGGAAGACCACCAAGGTCACCCAGTGATGATGACCATGGCAGGACACCAAGGTCACCCAGGGTTGGGGATGGACAGTGGTTGACAATGACCATGGAAGACCATCAAGGTCCTATGGGGTTGGGGACAGTGGTTGACAATGACCATGGAAGACCACCAAGGTCACCCAGTGATGACGACTATGGCAGGTCATCAAGGTCACCCAGGGCTGGGGACAGACAGCGGTGGACAATGACCATGGAAGACCATCAAGGTCATACGGGGTTGGGGACGGGGTTGACAATGACCGTGGCAGGTCACCAAGGTCACCCAGGGTTGGGGATGGACAGTGGCTGACGATGACCATGGAAGACCACCAAGGTCACCCAGTGATGATGACC
>NW_020938992.1:0-382 GCF_003984885.1 Neopelma chrysocephalum
ACCATGGAAGACCACCAAGGTCACCCAGTGATGATGACCATGGCAGGACACCAAGGTCACCCAGGGTTGGGGATGGACAGTGGTTGACAATGACCATGGAAGACCATCAAGGTCCTATGGGGTTGGGGACAGTGGTTGACAATGACCATGGAAGACCACCAAGGTCACCCAGTGATGACGACTATGGCAGGTCATCAAGGTCACCCAGGGCTGGGGACAGACAGCGGTGGACAATGACCATGGAAGACCATCAAGGTCATACGGGGTTGGGGACGGGGTTGACAATGACCGTGGCAGGTCACCAAGGTCACCCAGGGTTGGGGATGGACAGTGGCTGACGATGACCATGGAAGACCACCAAGGTCACCCAGTGATGATGACC
>NW_020938993.1:0-3194 GCF_003984885.1 Neopelma chrysocephalum
TAGAGAGGGCCTGGGGTACCTCAGGGATGGGCTGGAGACCCCACTGACAGCCCAGGACATCCCACTGATGGCCCAGGACATCCCACTGATGGCCAAGGACATCCCACTGATGGGTGGGAAGCCCCAAATGACAACCTGGGCACCCAAAGTGACATCCCAGGCACCCAACTGATGGGTGAGACATCCCAACTGATGGGTGGGACACCCCAACTGATGGGTGGGACACCCCAAGTGATGGGTAGGACACCCCAAGTGAGGGCTGCAGAACCCCAACCCATGGCTTGGGGCATCCAAAGTGATATCCCAGGCACCCCGATGATGGGTAGGACACCCCAACTGATGGTTGGGGAGCCCCAAATGACAGCCTGGGCACCCAAAGCATCGCCCCAGGCACCAAACTGATGGGTGGGACACCCCAATTGATGGGTGGGACACCCCGAGTGATGGGTGGGACACCCCACTGATGGGTAGGATACCCCAAGTGATGAGTGGGACACCCCAATTGATGGGTGGGACACCCCAAGTGATGGGTGGGACACCCCAACTGATGGGTGGGACATGCCATCTGATGGGTGGGACACCCCACCCACCGCTCCAGGCCCCGCCTGCCCCCCCTGAAGCCCCCCAGCTCACGTAGATCTCGTCGAACTTGCCGAAGTCCATGGTCTTGAAGCGGTCGATGGGCGGGCGGATGTACTCGCAGTACGAGCTCGACTTCACCACCTCCAGCTGCCTCACGCACGACACGTAGGCCAGGCGGGACTGGATCTCGGCCATGTCGGGCACCTGGGGGCACCTGGAGGTCAGAGCCCACCCCTCACCTTGTCCCCAGAGTCCCCACAGCCCCTGATCTGCCCCTGGGGGCACCTGGAGCTCACAGTCCACCCCTCACCTCATCCCCAGAGTCCTCACGGACCCTGATCCGCCCCTGGGGGCACCCCAAGCTCACAGCCCACCCCTCACCTCGTCCCCACCATCCCCACAGCCCCTGATCTGCCCCTGGGGGTACCTGGAGCTCACAGTCCACCCGTCACCTTGTCCCCACCATCCCCACAGCCCCTGATCTGCCCCTGGGGGTACCTGGAGCTCACAGTCCACCCGTCACCTTGTCCCCACCATCCCCACGGCCCCTGATCCGCCCCTGGGGGTACCCAGAGCTCACAGCCCACCCCTCACCTCCTCCCCACCATCTCCACAGCCCCCGATCCACCCCTGGGGGCACCTGGAGCTCACAGCCCACCCCTCACCTCATCCCCACTGTCCCCATGGCCCCTGATCTGCCCCTGGGGGCACCCCAAGCTCACAGCCCACCCCTCACCTTGTCCCCAGTGTCCCCACAGCCCCTGATCTGCCCCTGGGGGCACCCCGAGCTCACAGCCCACCCTTCACCTCATCCCCACGGCCCCTGATCCGCCCCAGAATGTGGGTGAGGGACAGGGGCAGTCCCCCGTTGGCAAAGCCCTGGGTGGTGGGATGAGAGAAGGGGTCTTCACAGGATCACGGGATATGAGTTGGAAGGGACCCAAGAGAGCCAACCCATGACAACTCTCCAGGACCCACCTTGACCTTCTCTGCCCAGGGGTTGAGGCGCTTCCAGAGCAGCCACCAGCCGGACAGGCTGTCGCCGTAGTTGCACAGGTCGGTCTCGTCCTGGCTGCCCACGTCGATGGCGATCACCGTCTTGGCCCCCATGTTGCGCGCGATGTCGGCTGCGGGACAACGGGGAGCGACCGGGAGCTCAGCGGGGCCAAGGGTCCCCCCACTCTGAGCCCCTGGGGAGGGGGGTGGTGGCACAGGGGATGGGATGTGTCCTGGGGGTGACGGAACAGGGGTGGGACCTCGGGAACGGGCAGGGGGCAACGGGGGGCACAGGCAAGTGGCAGCTTCTGTGGGGGGGATGTGGAGGATGGAGGTGGTCCAGGAGGATGTCCTGGGTCAGGACACCAGGAGGTGATGGAGGAAGGTCATTGGAATGGTCCAGGAGGATGTCCTGGGTCAGGACACCAGGAGGTGATGGAGGAAGGTCATTGGAATGGTCCAGGAGGATGTCCTGGGTCAGGACACCAGGAGGTGATGGAGGAAGGTCGTTGGCATGTGAAGGAGGGTGGAGATGCTCCAGGAGGACATCAGGTGCTGAGGACATCAAGGGATGATGATGAAGGATGGAGGAAGGTTGTTTGCACATGGAGGAGGGTGGAGATGCTCCAGGAGGACATCCAGGGTGAGGACACCAGGAGGTGATGCCGAGTGATTGGAGGCAGCTCGCACAGAGAAGAGGATGGAGAAGGATGGAGATGCTCCAGAAGGATGTCTGGTGCTGAGGACATCAAGGGATGACAATGATGATGATGATGGAGGAAGGTTGTTTCCACGTGAAGGAAGGTGGAGATGCTCCAGAAGAACATCCAGTGACACCAGGAGACCATCAAGTGGTCTTGCACATGGAAGAGGACGGAGAAGGATGGAGATGGTCCAGGAGGGAACCTGGTGCAGAGGACATCAAGGGTTGATGATGATGAGGAAGGTTGTTCACACGTCAGGGAGGATGGAGACGCTCCAGGAGGACGTCTGGTGCTGAGGACATCAAGGGATGATGGTGATGACACCAGGAGAGGGTGGTGCAGGGTGGAAGGAGGTGGTTGGCACGTCAGGAGTGACACCCAGTGCCAAGGAGGGCACGAGAGGCAGGGACATTTTTGGATGTGAAGGATGGAAACGGTCTGGGAAACCACCTGGTGCCACCACCAGGAGACGACACAAGACTGGGACTCTTCTGGCAGGTCAAGGGGGATGAAGATGCCCCAAAAGGATGATCGAGACTGAGGACAAGAAGAGTTGACCTCCACCTGAGATGGAGGATCCCAAGAAATGATGGAGGATGGATGGATGGATGGATCCTGTATGGGAAGAAATGGAGATACCCTGGGAAGGCACCTGAGATGAAGGACCCCAAGAGATGATGCAAGATGAATGGATCCATCCTGCATGAGAAGAAACAGAAATGCCCTGGGAAACCACCTGAACATGGAGGACATCAAGAGAGGATGGAAGATGGATGGATGGATGCATCCTGCGTGTGAAGACACGTGGAGAAGCCCTGGGAAGGCATCTGAGGTGGAGGACCCCAAGAGATGATGGAAGATGGATGGATGGATGGATTCATCCTGCACGTGAGGATGCCCCAAGAGGATGAT